>NC_056731.1:485776112-485941112 GCF_019279795.1 Protopterus annectens
CAAGAATAACCTTTGCATAAGTAAAGGTTATTCTTGCTAATTATATAAAAAAAACCCTTAAAGGTTATTCTTGTAGCAACTATAATGCTACAAGAATAACCTTTACTTATGCAAACTGGTAAAGTAGTCTATTTTCTACTGGCTGTGGGTATGTGTTGCCTTGTCAGATCTGACATCTCTACATATAGGTCCTACAGGGCTGCCACCTTTCCAAATGGCCAAAGTGGGACCTGCTGCATAGAAATGTCAGACATACCAGGTCAGAACATACCTACAGCCGTGCATAGTACAGAACTATACGTATTAGCACAAATCAAAGCTTAGTCTAGCAGCAGTCAAGTTGCTTATGCTACTTCACATAACATATAGAAGTGTCATATATACAATAACTGTTACATGCAACTATTAGAGAAAAGTAGAATATAATATTGTCCTGTAATCAGGACATTTGCTATGTCTAGATTATTTTTGCATGACACATACGCCTAAGGAGGGACTGTCCCACGCAAAGTGGGACAAGTGTTAATCCTAAAGTCTCACCTCGGCCAATTTAAAAGGTGGAAAACCTACAATAGGTATGTGGTAGCATGACCCGGCAGACGGATGTGGTTCCCAAAACACAGTTACTTGTCTGCATTGCAGAGTATCGGTTCCCATGTATCAGCCAGATGGGAGCAGATTGTATGAGGAACACGCATATAATATGATTAACTCACTGGACAGGCCGCCGATTCCGTACAGTCAAACGTCATGCCGTCGCCTAATGGTCAGCCATACCCAATACTGTAATCATGTAGTCTGATGTAACAGGCATCACAAGGGATCTTGCCCACCCAACATGAGTGACAAATGCAAGCACCATTGTCGGTGCATGTGCAAGTGAGGGAGCGAGTGGGTGTAAGCATGTTTGGCTACCAGTATGCGAGTATTGCACTGTTAAAGAAATGTGGAGTCTAAACAAGTATAAGAAGCTGTAACCAGAGGTCAGCAGTGCTTAACACCGTGCAAACCCACGCACAACCGCTCCCAATTGCTGCAATGTGCCTTACTCACTGTGTATCCAATGGCCTTGTTCTGGCCGCAAACAAAGAACCATCCTTGGCAAGTGTTGGTAGCAACACCCTGTGCACACAGCTGATGTGAATTACCAATACACCATGGCAAATATACAGACAATAGACAGTACCACACACATACCATACAGCACAGTCATCCAACAGTATAGCAATATACCGGCAGATATGTCTGGAACACTGGTGTTTGCATACCTGGCGGTCTTGTGTTTACGTGTGTGAGCATGCCCAGTATGACCATTCCGCATGTTGTCGACTGACATTACCGTCATACCTTCATGTGTTTGAGCATGCCCAGTATGGTCAACTGGATCTCATGTGTTACAGGTTGTCAGTACTGTGGTGCTGACCTCTGCGTTGTACACTGACAGGTGGCATGCTGTGTCGGCATAGTATCCATCGGTCATGTGGCATTGACTGTTGCTACATTTCTGCACAGCGTGGGGGGACATCCGACTGTATCCACATTCCTACACAGCACTGGGGGGGGGGCGCACATGACTGTTACATGTGTACGTTGGAAGGGGGGCACAGGTGACAGTTGTACACTTTTGCTACTACTGTACTGGTATGTCAGGTACTCCATTTCAGTGTGCAGACCTACCTAATGTGCTGGCTAGAGGCATACCAGTGTACTCCAGATCTTAGCTTTAATTGCCAACATATTAGTTTCAGACATCCTAGCCTTCATAACCTACATCCAACTGCCTGGCCTGCTGTAGTCTGTCTGTGTGTGTCTGTGGGGGGAGGGGGTCATCCATTAGGCATATTCAGAGGCCATTGTACAGCATTTGTCTGTGTTGGTCTGCACCTGTCCAGCTGGTTGAGACTTATTTGGGCTGTATGGATACACATGATGTTCAGCCCATTACCTGCAGTGGGTTAGGACACCCTGTGTACTACTGGCTACTATTGTGACCCCGGTATGTGCTACAGATGTCATGGTGCCACTATGGATGTCTACTGTCCGCTGCCTTAACATTCGGCCAACAAATTCCCTTGCATGCTCACATCCATACCATAGCTACAGGTAACAACACCTTCTAATACAACTGCCAATTGGTAGGTTGATTGACTTCCCTTGAGGGTGTGCCAGACCTGAGGATGGTGCTGGAGGGCTGCCTATGTCGGAATCACACAGTGCACTTCCTATACATGGCTGAGCACAGGTAGTGTCATGTTTGGCATCCCTTTTACTGTATGTGCGAGTCAGAGAGGGTGACATTCCCTGGGTACCTACTGTGTCAGTGCATATGATATGCATTGCCTCTTTGCCAAGGCCAGGTCATACTGGGCACGCCTCCTTCTGCCTACTGGGTCCGGCTCAGGTAGCTCCTCCTCCGAGTCACTCTGTGCCTGTACAGGCCTTGGCATTGATGGGGACTGTGTGGCCCTGCCCCATGCTGTTCCTGCTGCAGTTGTTTCCGCAGGATCATATTGTATAGCATAGCACATACCATAACAATATGGGTGCATGTAGCTGGTGAATACTGCAAGGCTCCACCAGATGTGTCCAGACACCGGAACCATGGCCTGAGCATCCCAAACACACGCTCAATTATATGTCTTGCCTGTTCTTGTGCCTCATTATGGCATAGTTGTTCAGGTGTGTGTGCATTTCTCATGGGTGTCATCAGCCACAGCTCCAATGGGTACCCAGCATCCCCCACTAGGTGACCATAGGGGATGTCCATATTGGCAAAGGTGTGGTACAGCTACGTCAGATGCCATATATTGGAATCGTCATAGCTTCCAGGGCAGCCAGCACACACATTCAGTATAATGCCCTGGGCATCAAATATGACCTGGCAGTTGGAGGGGATGCCCCTGCGGTTAATGTAGGCCCTACCCCACTCATCAGGTGGTGCTTTGATGCGTACATGCGTGCAGACTATAGCACCCACTACCCCAAGGTAGTCTGCCATTTGGTGGTAGAGATGCATATTGCTGGTCAACACCTCACGTGTGTTGAAGAAATGTACGTGCTCACTGGCATGTGGTGACATGGCATCCAGGAACTGGTGCAATGCTCTGGATGCAGATGCCTGTGAGATCCCTGTGATATACCCAGTTGTGCTTTGGGAGGTATCTGTGGCTAGTATACCTAGGCCTACACATACCTTGGTATCCACTGGGATAGGTTTCCCTCGGCCTGTTCGATGTGTCAGGTGTGGCCGGTACAGCTCAAATATCTGCTGTAAGAGGTCCCTGTCCACCCCATAGCACTCCACTATCTCCAGTTTATGTAGCCTCTGGTAGGTTACCCTGGGTCTGTACAGTCTTCTCTGTCGCCTCACTGAGGGTTGTTCGGCAGCATTCACGTCCTCACCACCCTCAGCCTCCTACACATGTTGGTCTATGTTGTTTGCTGCAGCCCTTTTCATTTCATTGGATTGTTTTGTAAAATCTCCCTGCATGTATACACTGGTGGTGTAGAGTGTGGAAAAAAACATTGGGTATGGTGCTTGCTCACTTTATCGTAGTGTTCTGGGCCGGGCTGGGCCTGTAATCTGCTGATTGTGATAATTATCACCTGTTTGCCCAGCTTGTTCACCTTGACTACTCTACTACTGCTGTTGTCCCTCACAATTTCACTAGGCAGTTATAGACACAACCCTAGCTTAGGCGTGCTAAGGCAGGAGCAATCCTGAGACACAGGGCTCCAATGTACGTACAGTATGCCTGACACCCCCACCATGCTTTCACCTATATTCGAGTCCTGCTCCCGGCTATCTATACACATACACTCTTGGGATCTGCATCACACCCTGGGGATAAACAGGATCCACTATTTTCCACCTTGTTTGCATAGTATTGTCTTCTAATGCATAGTTACATGACCCATACTGAGCCTCCAAAATAATAACCACTGCTACTGTCACGCAGATCCACACACAACTGGTTAAAAGCGCCTTACTATCACCGTATTCGATGTCCCTTGTCCTTCCCAGCAACAAAATAACTGGTCTCTACACACCTCGAACCCGGGACCCTGCACACCACAGACGATGTGCTTTACCACTAAGCCATGGCAGATATACATACATCTGAGGTTATCATGTACAGATCATCCAGCACAGGCATTCAACAGTATAGGACATGTATTCCATCATGTAGATTTATGTGTGCTAATGTCCACACACACACACATATATATATATATATATATATATATATATATATATATATATATATATATATATATATATATATATATATATATACACACACACACATACGTAGATATAGAATATATATCACAACAGTGGACCACGTGACACCAAAGCATTAGACAAGAATGAAAAGGAAACCACATGCACCTCCTGCATTATGTACTGGTGTTACTATCAAGGCAAGTGTGTTTCTGTGTGTCACATGGGTTCAGTCTGTATTAAGGGTAAAATTATGGCTGCTGATATTTACTCACCAGACCTATTGGCGAATGTCTTGCCAACTCAGTCTCTTGGGCGATTGTGACATTTATGGACACTATATAGGAAAACAACAAAACACTCTCAACACATCCTGGAGCTAGCCACTCACAGATACCAACACATAGGATATGACTGCCAAACACACACACCTGTCATGCCTTGGAATACAACACCTACCTGTCTATTCTATCACACTACAGCATTACGCAGTTACAGAACGCACTACCGAGATTACTGGGACACAGCACTCCCAGAGGCGTACTTCTAGGTGGGTGACATCATCAGCAATGGAAAATATGGTGATAGGGATTGTATGGAGTGTGAGCAGTCTAAAAGCATATGAATGTCCCCAGGCAGACGGACACACACACACACACACACACACACACACACTTGGCATGGCTGGGATTAGAACACAGACCTAACTACCTTATCACACTATAGCATTATGCAGTTACAGAATGCACTACCAAGATTACTGGGACACAGCACTCCCAGAGGCATACTTCTAGGTGGCTGACATCATCAGCAATGGAAAAGACGGCAATAGGGATTGTATGGAGTGTAAGCATTCTAAAAGCATATGACTGTCCCCAGGCAGACGGACATGGACACACGCACACACACACACACACACACACACACACACACACACACACACACACACACACACACACACACACACACACTTGGCATGGCTGGGATTAGAACACAGACCTAACTACCTTATCACACTACAGCATTACGCAGTTACAGAATGCGCTACTGAGATTACTGGGACACAGCACTCCCAGAGGCATACGTCTAGGTGGGTGACATCATCAGCAATGGAAAAGATGCCGATTGGGATTGTATGGAGTGTGAGCAGTCTAAAAGCATATTACTGTCCCCAGGCATACGGAGACAAACACATTCCAGTGGTGTGATCAGGACAACTGCCTATCTACGGACCACTATTACAATACTACATAGATATGAGCCGCGCCACAGACACTACACCTTTCAAGACTGTCAATATGACCTTCTAGGAATGTGGACATCGACATGGATTCTGGCAGTTACGATGCACATACCTGTGAACCAGTGTGTTCAGTGTAGGAATCCATCATGAAGTGGGGTATGGCCACCTGTTGCCTGGACAACCACTATCGCTATACAGGGTTACAATGGCTATGCCCATACACATAGAGGCACATAACCGACACAAGGTGTCACTGGGCATGCTCACACACTTAGTAGCACACGGCCATTTGGAATGCACTGTGTGTCCATCTACACAAAGTCATACTGGACATGCTCACACACTTAGTAGCAAAGGGCTGTTTTGTATGCACTCTGATTCTAAACACAGAAGGTCACAGTAGTGTCAATAGTTGTCATTGTTAGCATGAATGCTGCACTACATATATCTGACACCAGTCTTATACACAACATCTGCTGCTGACCATCACCTTAGATGTACCAATCTAAACCTGGCACACTAATACCACCCGTGGTGATGCCCTGCCAGGAGTGGCTGCTTCGCCCATATGGTGCCATTCATAGATGAATGTCCTGAGACCAGATTAACACCCTGACACCTAGAGGACAACTGCATTGTATGTGTATGCTAAACAGTGCTAGATGTGTAGCGTTCGTGATCATAGCTGCCCAGTGTAGATCCAACAATGGGGAATACTGACATCTGTGCAGTGAGGAACACCTGGCTGAAGGCTCAGTTGTGCACAATAGCACTACCACCATATACCTTGGATACAAACATGTAGGCCATAACACCGTTACAGACCACTCCATGTACTGACCAGTACACCTTCAAAAGGCATCACAGATGTGTCAGGTGCAGATCACAGTGTCAAAATCCGCATTCTAGGATGTAGCCCTCAGACATCACCATGTCCTTGGACCAGCAACACACATCCATACATGTGGTAGAACATATATTAGTACAACACCATGTGACCCATGACCAGTGGACTGTACCTAGCTCTACAGCAACTGTGCAGACTACTCATGTACTGACACAGTTGCATCATGTGTTATGCAATACAATGATACCACTGTTCGTAACCAGGTTGGCTGTACACATAACAGGGGCCCTGGGTCATATACAGCTGTAACAGATGACTGTTGCTGTACACCAGTAAACACCCTCATGTTTGGATATGACATACATGTACCTGCCGTGGATATGTACATGCCCCACACGCACACAACACATATGTACATAGCATAGCTGTTGCTCTCCTTCATGCAGACAGGTGGCTACAGCAATTACACATGCACATGGAAGGTAGGTCCATGGCTGTTGAATGCTAACAGTACATAAGGTGTGATATCAATGTTGACTGAGTTAACATTCCCTCTGTACTGGTTACCCATGACAACTATCATATCATACAACAGTCCATGTGTCATGTATGTCATCACACATTTCCACCATTTGCAATGCCTACAAACATGGCTAAATGACATGAATGTAGGACCTACACACGTGTACATGTAGTGGTGTGCGTTCAGCTACCATGCGTGTAGGTGATCTGTGTCTTACTGCAACATGCATTTGTAATGCAGCCCCATCATTGCCAACTGTATATTGTGAAATACTGACAGTACGGTAAGGTGTACATCAGGTATGGACAGATGTGTGGACATAAAGTGGTAGGCCATCTTTGCAGATGGATGTTTGCTGAAGACAGCTCACAGGTGTGTCACAAGCCATCCTACCATAACATGTGCAAACACTAAGCTATGTTTCTGTTAATTGAAGGGGAAGACATACAACCTACACAGCAGTCAGGGTGTCACTGACTGTAAACCACTTGACACCTGTAACACTTAAGACCTCCCGTGTGCATATATCAGCACAATTGCCAAAGGTAGCGTTGGTACACATTGTAATGCGGCAATACTGCTGCATGTCTGTCATACGTATCATAAGATAGCAGGTGTTTGATTCACAGTACTGCCATGTATGTTTGCTTGTTTGTCCATATATGCCACGTATGGTGGGGAATACATCCCAATTGTTACTCACACCCCTGTACACTGTTGTAGAGATCTGTACATACTGCAGTGTAGAAAGCAAGACATAGGCAGGGGTGGGGTGTGTATCACACACATGTGAGCTATCTGTATGTGCATGACATAGGTGCATTCAATTGTGGACTCCACAGTGTGTGTGTGTGTGTGTGTGTGTGTGTGTGTGTATGTATGTATGTATGTATGTATGGCTGTCTGGTCCATGGAGTGAGGATGTATGTTACCATAGTGAACAGATAGGACCCCTAACCCCTCTAGGTGATGCAATCTACTGCCCTGTTGATGCCGTCCATCTTAGGCATTACTGACTACCTGTACATGTTCATTCTCTGTGTCACGTCATGTGGGTGCACAGTACTGTAATGGTGATTACCACATAGACAGGGGTCCTCACCTCAACACTATCAAGTGTGTGTGTGTGTGTGTGTGTGTGTGTTACAGTGTCGTTGACCCCGTGAGTGTGGGCGTGTTACTGTGTGTCTGAATAAATGTGTGTGAATGCCTGTGTGTGTGTGTGTGTGTGTGTGTGTGTGTGTGTGTGTGTGTGTGTGTGTGTGTGTGTGTAGTTGTGTGTTCTCACCTTGTAATGTGAATGTGTATTACTGCTACACAGTGAAGCCTCAAGCTATCAACTGGCCTCTACCCTTGTCATCAGCTAGACCGCTATGTAAACTCCCCGCCCCATGTAACTGTACCTGTGATGTCAGCTGGTATGGATGTCACGTCTCTAGCCACTGTAGCTTAATACACAGCTCCCATGCTCCTGGATCAGTAGATGTGTAGACGTCTTTGGAATGTCAGTCTTTCTAACAGTGAGGTTGAAGCTATGAATAGCATGCTGGTATTGCCATAAATACATGTCAGTAGTCCACATTTACACATGGGAAACTGCAAACACTGGCACTCAACAGCACATGCAATTAGACCTGAAGTAGGAAAGCAGGACATCATTACCAACATGCTGTTACCAAGACACATACTGTGAACAGAAAACAATGCATTTTAAACCTGTACTACATGGTATGTCTGCTGCGTGTCAACAGTACACAATTATAATCTACACTTTTCTCCCTATTCTGTTCACCCTGTGCATCAGACCATATGAGCATGTCCCTGCACTGATGGTGTGGATGACACAGGGATGCGGCACAGTCATCATCATATGCACAGGGTGATAATGTTTGCCAGGGGCCTAGGCTGCACCAGTGGATGACATCATGTATGTGGGTTAGGGCCTGTGATCTAATTGGCCATGTGTGGTTGTTATGCATGTGAGTGTTGCGGTGCCCTACAGATGTTTCTGGTGTGTGCGTGTATGTGTGCACACAGTTCTGCCATGTGTCTGGCCTACACAGGGGTATTATTGACAGCTCCAGACTATACAGACCAGGTTTTACAGCTCACGGTGTCCGGCCATAGCCACGTGACCTGTGCCTGCCAGGGGTTGCACGGGCACTACCAGGCAGAGGTGCAGATTGGGTACTGTCCGATGACACATGTCCACTGGAACCATGACCCCATTGGGACCGTCCAGAGCCACGTCCATGTGGCCTACTGTGTCCTGGTGTGGACAGCGCACTGCTGCTGCTACTGCCACTTTGGGAGCGGGCATGTGAGGTAGCTCGTTCACGTAGACCTGCACCAGGTGACGTAGCTGGCCTACGTCAACGTGCCCTACGCCTTACTCCTACCAGATGTTCCAGCACAGACAGCTCACACTCGCGGATTGTCATGCCACAGTCAAGGATTCCAACCATGTCACCCAATCGTCTGTCCAAAACCTCAGCAATCTGCTGTTGAGCATTTGCCAATGCCTGGATGTGGATGTTGTCATTTAAAGAACAGATAGCAGCCCTCTGAAGCCTCTGCCCTTCTCTGTTCTGCCGTTCAGCACATGCCTGTGCCGCCATTACAGTCTGAAACATGTGTCTGGTGACACCAGCTGCTGCACTCTGTCTTGCAGGGGCATGTCGGCCAGTGGTCCTCCTACGAGCAGCACTGGCCACATGCCTGTGTGGCCTATCTCCAGTCATTTGACTGACACCATGGTGTGAATACACACCTTCCGTAGCCACCACATGTTCCTGTTCCAAGCTACCACATGCCAACTGTCCTTCCTCTATGGCCACTGGTGATGGGGTATGTGTTGTCATGAGATCTGTGTGCGGGGATGAGGGGGATATAGGTGGAATGGCAACCAATGGCACAGAGTCAGCCCCTGACAACCCTGCCTGTGCCCCAAGCATATGTTCATCATCACTGCTAGAGTCTGTGGGGACACTAACATCAGATGGACCACAAGAGGGTAATGTACCTACATCACCTGTGAGGGCAAACAAAGACTCTACATTACAATACAGACACACACACACACACACACACACACACACACACACACACACACACACACACACACACCATGCATGTGATTTGACAGAAGGCATGCAACATGCATGTGATACAGCAGATGGCATGCAGCTCAGACAATAATAGTGGTAGTTATCCTACATCCCTGGGTTGCACACAACAGAAAGCATGTATCATAGCAGAAGCCATGCTTTCACACAATCATGGTAGTAAACATGCATCCCTGTGTTACACCATGTGGACCAGCACAGGTTAACAGTACACATGGCTGTGTGGCACATGACCTTGACATTAACATGTAGTATGACATGTAATCTGCTGATGTGTGCATTGACATGCATACATGTTTGATACAATGGTGTCCTGTCACATGTACAGTGGTGTAATGGTGTCACATTGCAGTGTTGTCTGTCTGCCCTACAGATAAAATGCACTTTTAGCAGATGTGCATGACCATTGAAGGGTATTATGAGGCGTCTATATTGCTATACAATGTGAAGTACAGACACAGTGCCATTGCATGAAATCATGAGGTGTCTCTATTGCTATACAGTGTGGATTACACACACAGTGCATAGCCATGACTGTGTGCATACACAATACATATATACTGTGGATTGTGACCCACGTCGCTGAGGTGTATTTTAAAAGTAAACTATGATGTGTAATGTGTGACACAGGTCACCGAAGGTCATATGGATGACACCCCTGCACGTCTGCAAATATATTTTAGCTGCCTGGCAACCATGTTCACACATGGCAGACTTGTCAGTACACCATGTCCCACATGACATTTGTGTACCACACACATGAGGTGCACAGCTGACAGTGATGTCCAACAGCAGCAAGGGAAATGTACTGTATCTGTGGCCTGATTTGGTTGTCTGTGTATGTATGTGGATGCTATACAGGTGACTACTGTCATGCTGTGACACAGTCATGATGTTCAACACATCTTATGTAGTCGAATGAAGTTATGCTTCCACAAGCTGTGCACAGGCTTGTAGGATGTCCAGTGTTCCACATCTGCAATATAACCATTCAACAAAGGCTATAGTTGGACCATGTATAGCCAATGAACAACAGGGTGTACACACAAACACATCACATCTACTGTGTGTTGCTACATGTCTCTGGCCATCCTCCATGGCCATGTGTGAACATGTGTTGGCCAAATGGTTGTAATGGCCGTCTATCTCACATGTCTGTGTTGTCCCATATGACATGCACCCATAGATGCCATATACTCCACTGTCCACAGGGTTATGCAGACAAAGGGTTGTATGTTTGGTATGTGGGGTATGTTTTATGGGATAGTGAGACAATATTGCAGCCGGACCACTACATGTCATGGACATGTCAGATGGCACATCACAATGTGTGCACTCATAGCACGGGCATAATCCACAATGGTGAATCCTGCGGGCTGCCCATACTCCAGCTCACTGTGTAATACTGTTTTTGTACCCCACATGTGTAGTTCTGATGTATAGTACATGTTCCTACATTGAACAACACCTCCACCATTGTATGCACAGCTGTCCACACATCTAGCAATGACAGTTTCTGAGGTTTCATGTCGATGTTTCACTTAGTTTGTTAGTATTGCACATGTGTAGCCAGTGTGATGGATTAAAGATGCGACCTGTATATTGTGACCGAACCATACATTGTGTACATGTGTTAACTGGCCACATGGCGAATAGATCTGTGCATTAACATGCCTGATACTTATAACTGTCTCACCTGCAACGGCCTGCTGTCTCTGCGGAATGCCAGAGATACCTATATAGGGGTGACACAGCAGTATGATCATTATCCATGCCTGTATGACAGCTACAGGGTGCAATGTGCATGTTAACACATTCACCAGTACAATAGGATATACTATGGAGTAGGCACATGTGTGCATACACAGAGTAGCATACTATAGTATGCGGCATGTGTGTATACATGCCTTGCATATTGTACAGTGACACATGCAACTATATGGGATATAATAGTTATATGTGCAGTAGTGACTTACCAGGCAACTCCAGGCTTGGTGGTTGAGAGACACCCACCTCCAGGATGGCAGCTAAGGTTTGTGGATGCTGTTTTGACGGTGTCCCCAGGTTGGCCAGTAGCTCCTCGGTACGTGTGAGTGGGGGCTGGGTTGGTGGCCCACCACCTGTTGCACCTTGTTCCCTGGCGATTGCATTCACACGCTGTTTCGCACATCGGATCAGGTCTGTGCAGTGTCTGCGCACCTGCTGGTATGTGCGGTTATGGCCACCCACATCATTAACCTTCCTGCGAAGTTCCTGCCACAGGTCATCCCGCTGCTGTGCATGCTGTGGCACATGGCTAAACAGGACATCATAGTTGTCTTGGAGGTAAGGTATAAGAGCCTCACCCTCCAAGCTTGTATAGGCTGGGAGCCTTGCTCGCGGCATATCTGGAAGACATAATGATGGAGACAGGTTACAGTATCTCAGAGATGCACAGAGATACAGCTGCATATACATGTGTATCACATGTATTACATATAAACAGTTGTCTTTGCAAATCTTCATGACACTGACACCACTGACATGTTTGTGTCATACACATGTGACACCCAATGGGGATTGGATATTATCACCATATATGTGTCACCTGATTACATTGCTCATACTCCATGTGGATGCTGTCTTGATGTGGACATGTCTGTTTGCCTGTACTGGTGTTCTTACCTATCAGCACATGTCTGGATGTGTCCGCATTAATGCTGTCAACCTTGATGCTGTGTATATGTCACATATCAACACAAACACTGCCTTAACGGACATGACCTGTGACAATGCAGACATGCACACAGAAGCCTTTACATGCATGTGTTTTGCCATATACATCTACATAGCACTGTACAGCAGTTCAACATCCTGCCACATATCGCCTGTGTTGCACATGTGATACACATGGGACACTGGCTAGCCGGATGGTGTTTGCAGGGATGGTTATCAACTATGGCATGTATGGCCAAGGTCATGTAGTAGTCTGTATACCCTGGGCCATGTATGAGCGTAAGATGTAAGGTTATCTAGCTGTAGCCGACAGCCATGCTTCTGGCGCCAGGTGAAGTAGTGCCACATAACTGATCCAGACGGCTAATGATACATCTACCATGCGGTCATCACACCATGTCTGACAGAGGTGAAATGTGCAGCTTTGCTGGACAGGGTTGCATAGTATGGCAGGAGTATGTAATGTGTATGGCACAAGGATCTGTCCAGCGTGTGGCGATCCTTGTACTAGGAAGGTGGATGTCCATGACGTATGTATTTCAGATCAGGATATATACGTGTAGCATGTCCAACATCACAGTGTTGGACATGTCTTTATGCAGGGTAGATATCATGCTACATAGTGGAGATGAGGATTGTGAAGGCTGGTGTCGCCCATCCAAACATGGGCAATACCCCTTAAACGTGATATGTGATCCGATATTGGTCACTTGAGTGATGAGTATGGCTGTACAATGATCTCCATGTTCATGGATGGCACCCTGTCATGACTAGGGTTGCCTCTTATGACTAACTAATAGGCTTGGTGATGTCACTAGCTCAGGGAGGTAAACTGCACAGCACCATCCCTTACACACAGTGTCCATTATGTTGACCGCTGTCTAGGTGGTAGTTCATGGGTACAGGGTTATTAACCTAGCGGTAACAATGCAATATGCAGCTGTCAGATTGTGCAAATATGTCACACACCTCATCCACAAAGCCCATTCTGTAGGTTGTCCACAACACTGAGTCAGCTATTGCTCCTAGGTCATAGCCATTCACATACTTACATAGGCAGATGCCTCCCATTTGTCTGTTTGGTATGGGCTACTGTGAGGGGGAGTACAATGAATTAACCCTGTTTTACTGTAGCTGCCACTAGTGTGATATGCACATATTACTCAGACACCTTTTGTAGTGTTGGTTCTGTCAACAGTCCACTGGCAGAACACTCCTGTGACATACAAAGGTACATCTAGTATACTGAGTGTAGGTGGAACACAGTATGGGTGATGATGTCCTATGACCTGTCACAGGTATGATATGCAGTGTGAAATAATCCGTACTGTCATCTACGTCTGTACTGCTAACAACATACACGTTGATTAAGGTTCATGGACTTTCAGACCAGACTTAGCAGGGTAGTAGTGCAATGCTTCCCATTATGAGTGGTGTCTCCACTTTGTGGGTTGTGATAACTGTTAGTGTGCACAATTCAGTGTTTTCACAGACTGACATGAAGCTATGTTTTACATGATGTGTATGTGTAGAGCAAACTGTTTTGCCATATGTGTATGATACAACCAGGGTTGTGGACAGGTCCCATGCAGCCAGAGTGCATTTTGTGCCATCCTAGTTATGGTTACAGGGTCTCTGTAGTGTTCATGGATATTTGATTGTGTACCTGTTGGGGGGGGGGCAGTGTGTTTATGTTATCCGACACCCTATCTGTATTGCTTATTCATGCTCAGCACTTGTTCAGAACATGTAAGCACTTCATGAGCTACTAATGACTATAGCACTCAGTCCTCCTCATTACCTACAGGTAAACACTGTTTGTACTTACATTTCCCACTTGCTTAGAGTAAAACAGCTCTTGTACACACTTTCCTCACATATCTAGTGGGAAATAGTTAAATATTCAGGCATGTCCAAGTGTCAATTCCCAGTGTTATCGCCTGTCTATATGATGAATATGGGCATCATGAGGCAATATAGAAATTGTCTCGTGTACACAGTCAATACTCCTCTCCTAACATACAACACTACAACCTGTGGGAGATGCACATATCTAGCCATGCTGGAGGTAAAGCTCTCTCCAACCCAGACTGAACCTAGCAATCATGTGGGGATGTTAAACGTTTGCACCACACCACACTCATCACAGTTTCACTAGATCTCCACCACCACATGCCACACATAGTAAGACTACAACATTTGCAGAGCCTCTCAATGCTACTCTGTCTAGGCAACAGAGAACTCCAAAGCAGAAACGCAGGCAGCCCCCATCACCCAATAAAACACCAATTACTTATAGCCCACAGACTCAGTGTGCCCATCAACCACAGCCAATAAGGTGATATAACATATTCAACACACTAGTCATAGGTGACTCTATAGGCGGTCACACTGATGTCCCACTCAGCAGGCTACACAAGATGATAGTTACTGCCAGCTGTCTGTCGGGTAACAGGATCTGCAACATAACCTATGCACTCAGGTCACTCCTCAACAGGTACAATATGACTGTGTCATTCTCCATGTTAGTGTGAATGCCCTGAGATGTACCTTCCTGGACTACATGTAAAGAGACATGGAATAGCTCTCTGATCTTGTAGCCCAGACAGGTATCACCCTAGCCCTGAGAAGCATTCAGCCATCGTCCAGACTGATAACGCAGTACAAGAACTGAATTATTTACTTCAACAATTGGCTATGCTTCTGGTGTCATTCCAAGGGTATCCAGTATCTGTCTGCTTTGAATGACATGGTCGACAGAACACGATGCTTTGGCACAGATGGCCTGCACCTGTCGGCCCTGTGAGTATGGATAATGGCTAAGGCTCTTGCTGCTCCTATAGTGCCTGTTTTAGGCATGGTTCAAATAACATTCACCACCATAACAGGCAAGCAAAACCTGAGGGTAATGCTACTCAATGCTTGACATCTTCATCTCAAATGCACTCACCCGAGGCACTCCTTGTAATGGACCACTTCAATATCTGTGCAGTGACTGGGAGTTGCTTCTAGGCTCCTGAAAGCACCCCTGCACTACCTGGCTATTACTCATACCACACCTTTCAGTCATGTAACCAGGACCGGAACACCCACGGTGGAGGTGTGTCCATATTTCCCAAGGATATCCACACCTCCAGGCTGGTTGCTTAGCACAATGCATCAGAGGTAATCCAAGTGCAACTAACTCTGGCCATAACTGCTATACAGATTATAGCTTGCTATAGATTCCACACCATACCCCACGGTTAACGGTCTTCAGTTCTTGGTGTACTTGAAAGTAGGGTTCAAACAGAAACTACTGATGTACGACTGGCACTACCCCACCATTAACTGGGATGCCTACTCATGTACCGACACATTAGGCCAATGCTTTCTGGGATTCATAACCTCCAATTGCCTGGATCAACCTATCCACACCACCACAAGGGCCAACAATATCCTAGACCTGGTCATTACCAACATGTGTGACTGATGTTCCACACCTGGGGTTATCTCCTCGTTGGTCAGATCCGAACGTACGCTAATCACCCTTGTTATCCACATTCCGGCACCACACCTTTTATGGAAAACACAGTACAATATTTCTACAAAGACAACTTCAGGCTTCTTATGACAGCAGTAGTAAACATCATGACACCCGTGCAAAATGGACAATACAGTTACAACCGCTGAATCATACACAACTGCACTTAATTAGTAATGCTACTTACACGACTGCATGGATCATGCTATCCCAAACAGAGCCATGACGGTACCCACCAGAAAACAGACGCCACTCTGGTGGTCCACTGCCATGGACATAATGTACAACAGAAGGAGGAGACTGTTGCAAGGTAGAGTACAATCCCATGAGTGGAGGAGCTCCCTGGTCAGCCTCAGTGGGAAACTGAGATCCCTTATCACATCCTCCAAAGCTAGCTACGTAAACATTACCATGACTAATTCCAAGGACTACCACAAAGCATTCTAGAGGTATGTCACCACTCTCGATGGCGATACCCACATCTGCTCTGACATACAGCAGTTAGGCACGAACATTATAGAACCAACTGATATTGGCAACATCCTGGCAGATAGGTTCAGTGCTAACTTTACACCCCTCTCACACCCTAAAGGGCCCATATCTATACAGGAACAATGCAGAGTCCCTGCAATCAACTACGCAGTTCAAAGCTGCACTCTCTAAAGCCAGGAACACAGCATCCATGTGACCGTACAACATCCCAGGCTGCGATTTCCACGAACTTCAGAACGAAATGGCTCCCCACTTGGGCACCATATTCACTAATAGCCTTGCATCAGGCATTGTGGCCCCTGAATGGCGCACAGCAACAGTTATCATACTCCACAAAGGTGGCGCCACAATGGACCAGGGGAACTATTGCCCTATACGCCTGACTAGACTGTTCTGCAAGGCTATGGAGCACATCATCATGGATCTCATTCACAGAGACATTGGTGGCCTCCAAACCTTTGATCCCACCCAGTTTGGATTTGTTAGGGCCAGACCATGCCTCCTAAACCTGGTGGAGTCCTTTGAGACAGTTACCAAGGCAGTAGATGAGGGTAAGGAGGTCCACACAGCCTACCTTGACCTCTCAAAGGCTTTCAACACCGTTCCCCATTCTGATATTGTCAACATACACATCCACCTGCACATCAACCCCTACATCACGAGAATTTATGCAAAGTGGCTTACTGACAGAACCCACACAGTGAGGGTAGCAATCCCTAGTTCCTACTGTAAATCAGTTACAATTGGCATCCCCCAGTACTCGATCATAAGGCCCCTCATATTTGGTATATGCTTCTCTAAGGTACAGGCTAGCACAGAAGGACTTACCCTGAATAGGTTTGCAGACAACTGCAAACTAGGGGCCATGATTGATTCACCAGCTGATAAAGACACCCTCCATAAGGGTGTCACTGGGACGGATACCTGGTGTCAATAACATGGCCTCAAGCTGCATGCCACAAGGTGCATAGACATCCCCTTTAGATTACACCAATCACCCATGGACTATCACATAGGTGGTAGTCCCCTGCATATATAAGACATAATAAGGGATCTTAGAACCCAACTACATAGCATCCACTCCTTTGATAACCATATTGCCAAGGTGGTGTGGATATCCTTCTACGTGGCCACCCTAATCTCTAATGGGTTTGTAGCCAGAACAAATGCAGCCATTGTGCCTCTCTACTCATGACTTATGAAACACATTAAAGGGTACAACACCCCATTTGGGATGTACCTTACGAGACAACAGCAATGGCTTTAAATACCACAACATTACCACACCAAGAGGAATACTGACCTCCGAAGGATGACATATGCAGCCCAACTACAGAAACCCCAACTGTACTCATTTGCATACCACATACTCAGAGGTGATCTCTGCTGAACATACAAGGCCCATGTCCAAAACAATATTGATGGATATGCTCCACATAAGCAAAAACCACTGAGAGCCACATGCTCTGGGATATGTGCCTAAACGCAACAATGACTAGGACGTGCTGGAGGGATACATTCCTGACCGGGGCACTCACCATGCTTTGGAACATGATTCCTATGTACATCAGGCAGGGACCCTCACTAGCACTCTTCAAGAGATACCTCGATGGGTGGATGGGAGACAGACATGTACACCAGGGATCACTGCAATGGCTCTGCTGTACAGAGGCGCAGGAAACAAATGGCTCTGCTGTTCACAGGCACAGGACACTAACCTAGGGAGGTGCCACAAGTGAAAACACTGTAGTTAGGCTTACGAATGGACTTGGCCAGACAGCATAGTACCTAACTATGAACCTATGAAGTTATTACATGTCCTTTGTGCATGGATAATTGACTAGCTCTTCCATTTCAATTAGCTATCATGCTGATACACTGTCTGGTGACTACAAGTCTTATGTATCCTGTTATTGTGTATTGTGCATGCCAATAGACATACCTGATGTTTGCATAATATAACAGTAATGCTATGTAAAATGTTAGACATATCTACCTACAATACTGTACATTTCACATTTTTGCCACAATATCCCACAATGCAATTCATAATTGCACAGCAGGACCACCTTAGACATGCTATTCTCAGTTATACGCCCATACATATGCCTACTGTTACAGTATATCAACATATGCTATCCCCTGTTATGGCATGTACTTGTTGGACAAACCCTGCCACTGGCAGCGGCTGGAGTGGAATTGTTGTGTTTAAAGTCCTTATGTAGCATCCCTTGTGGTGTATGAGGTGTTTACCTTGTGGCCCACAGCAGTACACACAATTTCTACAAGCGTTACTATGCTCAACAATACATCACTACATAATACCTTTTCCCACTATATGCATTGCATACACTTTAATTGATACAGAACAGGTACTACAGAGGCGTGGCCAAGGATGAACACAGGATAGCAGCAGATTTCTTCAGCTCCACCAATTTCATTACATTGACAGGAATTAATTACTTAAAAAATTAATTCTTGAAGTAATTTTCTTTCTAAATATGTTTGTTTTATATAGTTCTTGAACTATATCTAAAAAAGAAAGGAAATCTTAATAATATTCCTGTCAGAAATTACTTTGGAAATTTTCCTGTCAGTTTATCAGTCTGAAATGAGTTCCAGTAAGACAAATTCTCAAGACTCCAGCATCAAGAAAGAACTTCAGTCTCTGATAATTATAGTCCAGCAACTTACTGCTAAGATGGATAAAATGGATACTAAAATAGACACTTTCATAGAAAAACTACAAAACAAATAGACTTGTTACATATGGACCTGCAACAACAGAAGATCCAGATGACAGGCATAGAAGAAGCTGTGAATGACATGGAAAATAAAATACAAGAACAGGAAATCAACATTGAGTTTCTGCTGAAACAAAATACACATTTACAAACAAAGCTGGATGACCTGGAAAATAGATCTAGGCGCAATAACATTAGGATTTTTGGACTGCCAGAAAATATTGAAGGTAACAATATTACTTTTTTAACAACATGGCTCCTAAAACTTTAGATTTACCAGAAGCATTCTCTTTTGGTATCGAAGAGCACATAGATCTATAGCTAATACTAACTCTAACAAAAACTGTCCTAGATCAGTTATAGTTAGATTTCTATCATCTTTTGATAAAGAGATGGTTCTTAAATCTGCTTGGGCTAAAGCTCCTGTTAAGTTTAATGAGACAACTGTGCGTTTTGACAATGACTATTCTTCCATGGTAATTGCTAAAAGAAAAGTTTTTCTGCCACTAATAAGGGAGCTTAAAAAAGCACAGTTTAAAACATACCTTCTGTTTCCTGCCAAGCTTAAAATCTTCCTTCCTGATGGTCCTAAGGTCTTTGATGATTTAGACTCTGCTTTACTGTTTGTCAAAGAAAAAAGGATTTTGGATAAAATAGAAGAAATGGAATGGGCTAGTTCTTCATTAAAGAGATTGGCAACAGAAGCTTCCTGGAAGACTTCAGAGAAGAAGAAGAGGCTAAAAAACAAATGATTTGTTATATGTTTTTTTTCTCTCTCATCATTTTAGTTAATTATTAATCTTTTTGAATATAGTTCCTGCATTTCCAGAAAGCCACAAATATTTTGGAAAAGATTTAATCAAAGTTATTCTCTATGTGCAAAGAAATGTTTTGTTTCATAACCAGTCAAAATGCCTGAGGATTTAATGGCAGGCTGTGACTCGATTTGTTTTTCTTTCTGAAAAAGTAAGGTTAGTAATTTGATACTTTTTTATCTTTACCTTTTTTCCTTCTTCTTTTATTATTTTCTTTGTTTAAACAATGACATTCTATTTAGATTATGTAGTGGGTAAAGGGTGGGGAGGGCAGGAGAGAACAGTAATGAAAATATCATTAATAGAATAAGAACATATTTATTTCTTGTAAAAGTTTATAAGTTCTTCAAATGCTATTTCTAATTATACTTTCTTGATTATACTGCTTATGCTTGTTTGTAAATAATCTGTCATGCTTTAACTAATAATAATCAGAACTAAATAAGAGTAAATAATATGTTTTATTTTTAACTCTATTAATATAAACAGTAAGAAACATTCCATTGTATATACTTCTTACAGCTTTCTCTTACATATTTTTTATTTCTGCCTCACTCCCTTTTATTTTCTACTCTCTTTTCTTTTCTTTATTAATATATAGAAATGCTTTTGACTGTGTGGGCACAGTGAATAATAGGATTTGTATGAAAATTGAGTTGGGAGAAGAATGCTGAGTTTTATTACTTGTTGGTAATTTTGAGTTTAATTTCACTTGCATAGAGGCTGTGATGATCTGTGGAATACATTGTGGAGGTTCTGTCATGTTTAGATGCATTTACACTGCTAAATGAATGTTTGTCACTAGTTTTAATAAGTTTCCCAAAATGTTAAGAGAGACAATCTGGGATGTGGGCTGTCTTATGCACAATGTCCTTGAGTTACCTCAGAATCTTCAAATCACAGAATTCTCACAGAGAAACTGAAAGCAGTTAGTATAAACATTGACAAGGTTATCACACTGACACACCACAGACTCAGGAAAAATACTCTGTTCATAAAATATGTCAGTTATAATGAGTTTAAATGATGTAGTTTCTTGTAGTAAGTAAATGTCTTATTTTAGAAGGCATAAAAATGAAACATTTATTTAAATGTTTTTGAAAATCTACTTAACAGCAGCATAATAATCTGTGTTAAAAATTTGTGTTCCAAACATATACTTTACTATAACTCATTTAATTCATCTGATTGACAAACATAAATAATCTTATAACTCTATTCTGGAAGAAATGTCATGTGATATATTTTAAAGCAGTAGGTTAGCATGATTGTAAAATCTGGTTACCAATATGTGTTTGCTGTGCATTATTTTGTATATAGCAGACAGATTTATTCTAGGGACAGCAAGTAGGACAGTGCTCTACAAAGGCACAACTCAGTGAGATCAGATAGATATATATATATGTGTGTGTGTGTGTGTGTGTGTGTGTGTGTGTGTGTGTGTGTATGTGTGTGTGTGTGTGAGTGTGATGGCTTTTTTTTCTGAGAATCTGCATAACTATCTAATATGATTTATAATAATTTCTATGAATACAATATTTTACTCTATTGACAAAATGAATGTTTGCCACAAGTTTTAATAAGTTTCCCGCCAAAATGTTAAGGGAGACAATCTGGGATGTGGGCTGTCTCATGCATAATGTCCATGTGTTTCCTCAGAAGCTTCACTCACAGAATTTTCACAGAGAAACTGAAAGCAGTTAGTATAAACATTGACAAGGTTATCACACTGACACACCACAGATTCAGGAAAAATACTCTATTCATAAAATATGTCAGTTATGATGAGTTTAGATGATGTAGTTTCTTGTAGCAAGTAAATATCTTATTTTAGAAGGCATAGAAAATGAAACATTTATTTAAATGTTTTTGAAAATCTACTTAACAGTAGCATAATAATCTGTGTTAAAAACTTGTGTCCCAAACATATACTTTACTATAACTCATTTAATTCATCTGATTGACAAGCATAAATAATCTTATAACTCTATTCTGGAAGAAATGTCATGTGATATATTTTAAAGCAGTAGGTTAGCATGATTGTAAAATCTGGTTACTAATATGTGTTTGCTGTGCATTATTTTGTATAAAGCAGACAGATTTATTCTAGGGACAGCAAGTAGGATTGTGCTCTACAAAGACACAACTCAGTGAGATCATATATATATATATATATATATATATATATATATATATATATATATATATATATATGTGTGTGTGTGTGTGTGTGTGTTTGTATGTATGTATATATGTGTATGTGTATGTGTATGTGTGTGTGTGTGTGTGTGTGTGTGGATGTGTGTGTGTGTGTATATGTGTGTGTGTATATGTATGTGTGTGTGTCTGTGTTTATGTGTGTGATGGCTTTTTTTTTTTTTTTTAGGTAAAGGTGTTTCTGAGAATCTGCATAACTATGCAATATGATTTATAATAATTTTTATGAATACAATATTTTACTCTATTGACAATAATGAGTTTAAGTAAATGCTCATATACAAACAATTCAAGATTTTTGGAAGCTGTTGATAGAATTCACATGACAGAAAATAGATGCATCTTAATGCATGTAATGTCTGAATCATATTAGCCAAAGTTTTTGATTTAAATGAATGTTAGAACATAATTTTCTCTCCTCTTGATTTCTAACATTAAGATTATTTGAATGCTATTAGAATACAAGTGTTATATATTACATAGATCTATATAATAGTATGAACAGTTTTAAAAAAAAAAAAAAAAAAAAGAGTTTATTTTAGTTTATATGATGCTGTTTTACCAAATGTGTAGTTTTGTCTTGATAGATAATTGAATTGAAAACTGTTAACCTCAGTTAAATATAACTAGTATTAAATTGATAAGGTGGTAGCTGAGGTACTGCTGCTTAGGGTAGGGGGTTAACTTGAGTAGTAAATACTGCTCTAAGTTGGAGTTTTCAACTCAGGCGGGATGCAAGGTTTAATCCTTACATTATTTTCACTTGTTCATTGTTATATGTATATAGTTTTGACATCCACAATATATTTTGTACACTCATTGTCACTACAAACAAAATTGAATCCTATACAAAATCCCATAAGAGATTTAATAAATACAGCTATATTTAAAGGTACACCTAAAGAGGAGATGTAACATTATTTATCTGGTTATTTGTTATTTCGATCATAAGATTCTTGAGTTTTAAAATGCCAAATGACATCTTTAAAAGGAATTTCTTTAAACATTAATGGATTGAATAATCCGTGTAAAAGGGCAAGCCTAATAAGATACATTAATCTACACAAGGCCAATCTAGTCTTCCTGCAAGAAACCCATCTCTCGAAAAAAGATATTGATAAACTAGCCACTAATAAGTATACAGTATTGGTTAGTTCAGAGCACACTCAGAAAAAAAGAGGAGTGGCTATTTTATGGAATAAAAGTATGCCCATTCCTAAAACTATTAAGTCTTATCAGGATGACAAAGGAATGTTTTGTATGGTTACAATACAAATTAATGGGAAGACTTACACTTTAATTAATGTATATTGGATACCTGGAATTGGTATTAATACAGTGAAACATCATATTGACAAGATCATATCATTCTCTATAGGGGATATTATTTTAGCTGGTGATTTTAATTGTATACTACATGAAAGTGATACTACCACTATAAAGAAAAGAATAATTACATCTAATGCAAAACATTTAAATGATTTTGCTAATTCTTATCATTTGAATGATATTAATAATCAGATAGAGTCAAAATCATTACCATACACCTTTTTTTCTAACAGATACAAAACTTATTCAAAAATAGATAGGGTCTTTATTTCTAACCAGATGGTAACAGATTTAATTAATTCCAAAATCATTTCATGTCCTGTATCTGATCATAACTCAATTGTTTTTGAATTCATGATAAAAATACTCATAATGTTCAGATCAAAAGGATACCAGCATACTTAACTCAGCTAAAAGACTATAAAGAATATATACTTTCAGAAGTACAACATTTTCTAGACATAAATAATACTCCTGAAGTCTCCATTGTCTATGTTTGGGATGCCTTAAAATCATATCTATATGGACAAAGTATCAGATGGTATAATAACAAAAGGAAATCTTGGGATAAGGAATTGTTAGATATTCAAAGTAAACTGGACTCTTATAAGCATAATAATAAAGAAAATATTATGGACAAGAAAGTTATTGAAGAAATAAACAAACTAAATGAGAAATACAAAGAAATTTTAACTCATAAAGTTAAAATAACTTTAGAAATACAAGTTTTGTCTTATTCAATAAGCCCCAAATACTTACATAGACTTAAAAATAAAACAAAAGATTGAATAAACAAAACCATATCAAAGAAATCTTTTCTCTAAGGAAAAGAAGAATGTTTCTAGTATACCAGAAATACAGGACAATTTAGAAATCACTTTCACAAGATTAACCATAACAACATTAACATGGAACCTAAAGATAAAATAAAGGAGTTTATAACCACAAACATGAATAAAAGCAACAAACAACAGATTAAACTATTGGACAAGAGTATTTCATATACAGAAGTTATTACACAAATAAATAAGCTTAAATCAAACAAAGCACCGGGTAATGATGGTATTATACCAGAGATATATAAAATCCTTTCTAAAACTACATATTCATTAATACATAAGGTTTTATTCTGGCCCAAACTGAGTTAATAACCCCCATCTTGGCAATATACATTTATTTCACCAATTTTAAAACCTAATAAAGATCCAACTAGATGTTCTTCATATCGACCCATCTCATTACTTAATGTTGATTATAAAATGTTTATGAGTATTTTTGCTGATAGATTGAAGACAATTATCCCGGCATTATAGACATAGATCAGACGGGCTTCATTGTAAATAGAAATACTTTTGATAATATAAGAAGAACTTTAACATTAATTGATTTTGCAAATAGGAAAAAGAAAGATTTAACACTTATTAGTCTTGATATAGGTTCAGCATTTGATTCAGTAAGTTGGGACTATCTGTTTACCTTACTGAAATGCACAAATTTCTCTGATGCATTTGTAAATTTAATTGAGCATTTATACAAAGGAACGCTGGCTTATATTAAGGTAGGAACATATGTTTCACAAAAATACCCATTCTTAAAGGTACAAAGCAAGGATGTCCACTTTCTCCACTATTATTCACTTTAGTAATGGAGCCTTGGGCTAATTTGATTAGAAACAGTACTGACATAGAGGGTTTTGAAATAGAAGAAAATACAACATCAAAAATTCAACTTTTGCAGATGATGTTCTAATTACATCAGCAGGATCTAATTCTTCTATGCAGTCTTTATTTGATAAAATGATGAATTTTAAAAGTATTTCTGGTTTAATATTCAATGAAGAAAAACTAAAATACTACCTATATATACACGAAAAAATACTCTCATTAGTGATTTTACTAAATATGTACCCAACTCAGGTCAGATAACTTATTTAGGTATAATACTATCTAAAGATATTAAATCTATTATATATAATAACTATAATACCTGTTTTCTTAATATACAAAATCTTTTTAATACCTGGAATAATATGTCTTTTACTATGGAGGAGAGACTTACAATTATTAAAATGATAATATTCCCCAAGATTTTATACTTAATACAATCAATAATACTTTTACCTACAAAAATAACTATCAAGAAACTGAATACACTAATGTTAAATTTCTTATGGGCACCTAATAGACCTAGGATTGCATTAAAGAAACATACTAATAGCTGGTCTCAAGGGGTTATTTGTTTTCCAGACTTTAATTCTTATATTAGCACTTCTATTATAAAAGTTATTACTTTATTAATAGATCGGTCATATGTCATAAAATGGAAAGATTATTGGGAGCTAATTAGTATGCACTTCATGAAAAACTCCTTAACACATAAAAATATGATTATAAATAACTCCATGTTGTGGTTGCTAAAGGAATTTTGTACTTCACCTATTACACCTAAACATATGGTCTGTTACCCATTAAATATTATTATTAGTTATCGTAACTTTATATTCATGCACCCTAAGTATAGGGAATGGAATTTTATTGTATTCCCTATAATTTATACTCAGGGTATGCTTATGTCATCTACTTCTGAAGGAGCTCATTTAGCTATAGATAATAATCTAAAGTACTGGTATCAGCTGATATCTGATAATAAAGTTAAAATCTAGATTTCTTAAAACAAGAATTTGATCTAAGAGAAACTTGCTGGTTAGAGGTTCAGATCTTTAGACAACATCTCATTGATAGAATAGATCTAATGTCTATAACAGTTAAAGAATCTATTCCAAAACTGATTGATTACTTGATAATAAATTTACAGCATAAAGTTTCTGATAAAGGTAAACTTT
The DNA here is from genome assembly GCF_019279795.1 of Protopterus annectens. Taxonomy (NCBI): domain Eukaryota; kingdom Metazoa; phylum Chordata; order Ceratodontiformes; family Protopteridae; genus Protopterus; species Protopterus annectens. The sequence continues at coordinate 485,802,753 of NC_056731.1, forward strand.
CATATATACATAAAATTATCAGACAAGAAACTTTTTACAATGTAGATTCATACTGGAATTATTTCACCTCTATTAATGGGGACCCACCAACTCAACAAGATAAACAATATATATTGGAATCTGCTTATAGAACTACATCTTCCATTGTCTGGAGACTTTATACATGGAAATTTTTACATAGATCTTTTTATACGCCTTTGATGATGAATAAAATTAATAATAAAGATAATCTATGTAAGAGATGTAATGTAGAAATTAATGCTGACTGGGCTCATATGTTTTATGACTGTATGAAGTTGAAAGAATACTGGAAGTCAATTAATGAATTTTTGCAGGCTCTTTTTACAGATAAGTTCATTATTTCTAAGTCTCTTATATTATTCAACACACCTGTACCTCAATGTGTTAAAAGATTAAGCTTCCCTTGTTATGGTCTATCCTAGCAGTGGCTAGGAAAATAATAACTAGAAATTGGATTTCAGATACACCTCCTTCGTTCAATGAATTTAAAAATGTTATGAATATAATGTGTCATATGGAAATAAGCACAATTAGAATGAGAACAACTAGAAAAACATCACATTTTATTGTATGGGATAATTTACAAAATTTATTAAAAAAATTCTAATTTCAATAGCACAGTATTTTAGTTTAATTAATTGATCTGATTGTAGTGGATGTCTTTGTAAATACTTTAGTTGTTTTGTTGAATATTATAATAATACCTATTTTTAATTTTTTGTATAAAATTGTTATGATATTTCTCTTATATGTTAAAACAATAAACTTGTTTTGAAAAAAAAAAAGAACAGGTACTACATACACTAACATACTGAGTGTTCTATATACCTTATTAGTATCCTGAGTTGACAGTACTATAAGTCCTATTCGTTTTATGTTTTAACGGTTTTCTCATATGTACATATGGTTTGAATGTATGACAAGCCATCCTTTTATACGTAGATACCAGTAACATGTGGTATCCTGCCACCAGTTGGTGTTACGGAGTAGATGATTATATGCACATCAACTGTGCAGCTACTCCATTAGCCAATTACGTGGCAACAGTGGGGTATAACTGAATACTCCACTTGGGCGTTGTCCCTTTGCCCTACCTTCGAGGAAGACGGCCTGGATGTGTTGTTTGTGATGAATTGCAACAACTATATGGAGACACACAGAGATATTTTAACTTCATGGCCCCCGTGGATTGTGTGTAACGGCTAGAGGATGTAGTTCTACATGTGAGTGTAGCTGTTATATCAGCCGTCTGATACGGGATTATTGCATCCAAACCCTGTAACATCGGCATTTGTTCCATAGGGCCATTATAGTGCGTCTCTCACAAGGTATGTTAAGGCTTCTGCATATGTCATAGAGCGAGTGGATGTTTGTGATGTTATTAAAGTCTGTATTTTAATTGTTTCGGGTGTGGGGGGAGATGTAGGTGGGTGTACATAGCAGATGAAGGTGTGTAGGAACTGCATTTATACATATTCCATGTGTGTGTGAGGGCTCCTTCCCTAATTGAAGACCTATCATTTAGTAGACTAATATTATGGTTATTGCAGGCTTATTCATTAAGCCATTGATAATTGGTTCCTGTATAGCATGCAGGTGATGTTGGTCCTTCAATCCCTTCGGAAATACATCGGTATGTAATGAAATGTTGCTACATGAAAGCTGTCTCGTGTATTTCTGTCACCGATATTTGCACTCATTGGAGTTGTGTTGGTGACTGAACCTCTTTGGCTTGGGTTACCACCTTTTCAAATGGCCATAGTGAGACATTTGCAGGACACACATCGGATTTTAGAGGCCGACACATACTCACGGTTAGTGCAAAGTATAGAACTTTACATATATGCCCATATAAAAACTTATATTCTTGTAGCGGTTTACTTGCGTATCCTGTTTCTTGTTGCATGTAGGTATTTTAGATACAGATGACTATTTTATGCAACAATTTCATTAACTATGGAACATGCAAAACGTCTCGAGATTGTAGGATATTAGTATTTGTACTCATTTTGGTCAGGACACTACCGCACATAGAGGGACTGCCCCTCGCAAGGTGGGACAGGTGGTAACCCTATCTTTAGCTCATGTCCATAGCACATATTTGTAATAGTGTATAGACATATATACTGTCCATATCCTTTGTTCATAATGTTCGGTCGTGGCAGAATGTGTGATTGCTATGGTCCATGTTGTGCACATATTTGAAGACTTCAGCCGCTGTGTACGGCATACCCACGGATTCAGGAACGCACACACTTCCAACAATCACATTACCGTTCCCAGACTCCCAAACCCCACAATACCGAACACTCAGACTCGCGACAGTCAAAATCCCGGAACTAACACAAACACAGAACACACATACGCACACACAGACTCACTGCTACCCATCACATCCAAACAAACTATCCTACACTACGTATGGCCAGGTGGCCATGCCCCCATACACACCCCATGTGTGTGGCTGCACCCCCTACACCACACCTACTGTAATAATTTACCACCGAGATAGCACAGACAGACACATGAAGCAAACCCACACACATACACTACAGTCCCCCGGAAACACACACCACACTCAGAACACACACTTACACACACTACAGCAATCAGAAACCCACTTAAATACAGTACCTACCTGGACCGCAGCACCAGAAGCACTAATTAAATGTCCCTTAACATCATGATAATAGTACTTGCGGTTCTAGTGTTCCGGTACTGTGGTCTTTAAGCCTCGTGATTACTCGTGTCGGTATGTAAAGCATTCGGTATTTGGTAGTATCCTATTTATAAGTACCTCCATGGTTGTGTAGATGTTGTTAACTTATCTATATATTTGCATATATATGTATATCCGTATATATCGACATATATCTATCACCCTTTCTCTCTCTCTATATAGATATATATATATATATATATATATATATATATAAAGAGAGAGAGAGAACACACCTTTCGTTGGGTACATGGCGGTGTATACTATTTCCCGAACGCTGCCCTTTTGTGTTTTAATCTGCCACAATACACACCTGCTGTTGGTACATCTCAGGTAGCTTAGTGGTAGGTGATTGTGTACAAGATTGCGTGTTCTACTCCTGACAGCGGTCATTTTACCTCTCAGAGCAGGCACTATTAATACAAGGGTAAATAACACACATTTCAGCGGTTCTGGGCAGCTTTGCCCGTGATCTGCACGATATTCAGCAAAGGTTAGACCTGTTTTGGGTATATCCTTGTAGTCATGTTTAAACGACGCTTACCTGCACTTGCTGGTGCAATAACCCGCTAACATGTGCTTAAACCTGCTTTAATGACGTGCATCCAACATCCATTATTCGGGACATCGGAATTACGTAACAGCCCTTCCAGGTCATGGAACCTGGAACATGCACGAGACAGTCAGTGGCTTTACCACTGGGGCATCTGGGATATGTACAAGTGTTATGGTGTTTAGTATGTGGACTGTACTACGGCTGTTCCTCCATACTGCAAACAAGTGTGTAACTCAGTTAGTTTACATATGGAAGATACCTATTAATGGTATGTCCAAGTGATGCTTAATGGATGTGCTCCAGCTATGGGAATCCATGTCACAGTGAGCCACACACTGTAATGTGCTACACCTTGCCAGAACCATAACTGGAGAATGCTGGGGTGACAGATCCCTGTCATGGATACTCCCCATGCTTTGGAACTACATCCCTGATTACATTATATGGAGCCCCTCATTAACACACCAAGGAATCCTTGCAGAGTGGGTGGGGAACAGTGGTTACACCCCAGGGATCCCACAATTAGCTCTGCTCCACAGAGGGACAGTTAGTTTATTAGTAGGGTGGCGACAGCAGACACATTTTGGCTAGGCTTATGCCCTCTGACAGTTAGGTATGTACCTACTGATGTACCTAGGAACCTATACATACAGTATCAACACATGCTGTTAGCTTAATTTACTTATGTGTTTTACCACAGGTACTGCTATTGTGATGCCTTTGGTGTTGAATTACATTTAGCTGCTGTGGATCACCTCTTGCCCTTGCCTTCACTTTTCAAAATGATTCCCCTCCCATTGTCAGGCATGCATCTAGCAGCCTGCTTTCTTGTTTTGTACTTTCCCAAACCAGGATTGTGTTGCGAAATGTGTTCTATAGCCGATCTACTGCAAGTTTGCTTTACTCTGCTGTGACAGTTCTCTTTTCTTTGCAATCCGGCACCTCCACTGTCCTGTTCTGCAGGTTGCTACTAGCAGCCTTGTTAGCTACCGTCAATGGCCCACTGTGAGTTAATAGGTGTTAATTACTCAGTTGTACTCCAATTACCCTACTGTGGCATTTCCTTATTGTCTTCCCGTAACCTTCCTATTTCAGCTGTGGTGCACGCCCCGCGCAGCCATTTACCGGATTTCGAGCGTGTTGTCATCCACGTACACATGGGCTTTCAGTCACCTTGTGTGCTCTCAGCTAAGCAAAGCTATGGCTACATCCACACCCCTATCCTGCGGCTTTGCTTAGCAATGGGCAACCCGGATTAGCAATGCTCCAATGTGCTTACAGCTACGGTGGCACACCCCTCTGCTGATGTCATGTATACCTCCAGGCCACTCCTCGGTGTTGTACTGCTGCGCCGTGTGGTACATCCTTAGGCTGGCGGGACATTTGCGATTCAGTATTACTTGCCTCATTTGCATGGCATTGACTACTAATTCATAGTTACCGCGCCAAACACTGTCGCAGACCCTTAGCAACCCTTGCACCTTGGTTGTGGTGTAGCATGCATACCATTGACTATTATGGCGAAATCATGATTTGTGTTACATTGCAATTTTATGACATCTGTATATATTTTCCTTGTGTTCCCATTTGCGCACACATGCCCTGCGGTTGTACTTTGCGTTAGTGTGGCCATGACATTAAATGTTATTTTTTATGTGTTGTGCGTGCTTTTTTATGTCATTGGCTGTATATTTAGCCATTGGCATATGTTAACTTTGTAATACGTAAGTTTGGTCCACTTTCATGGCTCCGATGTTCTGTCTGGAAAAATGTAAACTGTTTTTTTTGGTTTACATTTCTGTATCCTTATGCTACGCCTGCACCACTTCATGAATCGCTATGTACCTTCATTTACATGCTGCACATGGGGTGATTAGCGTACATGAGCCAAGAGCTGCGCAGATCTGGCGTACGCTGGTAGTGCACGTGGAATTGGATCATACCTGAATCACTCGGCGGCCATATTTGGCGTTAGACCGCCTAGGCTACGCCTGCGCCTAGTGCAAGCTTCATGAATCCTGTGGAATATTTATTTTAATCAGGTTTAATTTATTGCCACAAAGAAGTAAAACAGTCAGTGGGAGGATTATTTGTACTTCTACTGGAATTGGTTATATCAGTATATGCATGGGATGTTAAGCTTTTTACATAGCTATGACCTCAAGAGCCTTCAATAAAAGGATAAAGGAGTATATTTATGCTTTAAAAACTAAGAATCCTGATGATGCTTTGTATAAGCACAGCACTGTATGTAAGAATTTTAGCAAATTCTTCTTTTCTGTGTTTGAACAAGTACCAGTAGATAAAAGGGGATGTGCGTAGGCATTTTTACAGAGAAAAAAGAAACTATGTGGCAGATCAAACCTACAGGATTACCAAGAACCTGGTTTAAACAAGGCGATTAATATTAAATGTTTTCTTAAGGACAGAAGGATGAAAGTTAGAAAACTTATATAATGTTATGGTGGGAACGATGATTTTTTTCCTGCATTTATTTCTGTGTTTTTAACAGCATGTGTCTTTAAAAATTTGACTTTTGATTCAATGATTCTATTATTCTGTTTTTATATAAAAAAAATTCATTTGAATGCAAAGTTTTTTTTCTGATGAATTTCTTTGGATGAAAAGCAGATAAATAAACTTGTGTTATGTTAAAATTGCTTCCATCCCTTCCAGTCTCAGTGCAGCAAGTGGCTTTTTGCTTTTATATCAAGACTCCCATTTTGTGGGCAAACTGAATAATACCTTCACATATCTGTATAACATAACTTTTTCATTTAACTGTTTATGTAAGACCTGCAAAAAAGTGTTTTTTTTTTGATCCAACATCATAGTTTTAAAAAAGATATGTGGAAAACCAGCTATGCCTGGCGAAGAATCTCTGGGAAAAATTACTTAACATATTATTGAGCTCCTCTGATGTAATCTGTTTAAATAAGAATTTATCTTCATCAGATATTCTAGGAATTTTCCAAACATTTCTTCTTGCTGATAAAGACACAAATATTTTTCCAACATATAGTACTGCAGTGGTGGTGCTGTGGTAGCATTGTCACCTCACAGTTAGACGTTGCCCGTTCGATTCTCAGTTAGAGCATCTTCTGTGTGGCGATATACGTGAATGGGCGTTCCTTCGTTGGAGGTTGTGCGTTAGGCCCGGCAAGCCAGTACGTAAAACTCTACTGCCAATCATTAGAGGACTGGCGTTTCGTTGTGGCGACCCCTAACTGGGAAAAGCCGAAAGACACAAACAAACAAATGGTTGAATTAACTGCATAATACCAGTTTGAGTATTAACAATATGTCCACCTATATCCTGCAATTCTGAAATATGCAAGTTTCCCTTTTTGTTACACTAAGTACCTTTAATAAAATATTTCTGTCTATACAATATTGAATATTTTATTTTATTGACTATATTACTTTTGTGGCTTCTAGAAGGAAGAGAATAAAAACTAATACAATTTGGCTATCCAAAAAGAGTAGAAAGCTAATGCAGGATAGGAAAAAAAAAAAGAAAAACGAATAGCAAAATGTAAAACTCTACATCTTGAAAATTTCATAATGCTTCACAATCATACTAAGTAGTGAATTATTGAAGACAAAAAACTATACTAGCACAATTTTCAGAATAATACTATACACAACCCTAAAATAATTAACAGCAATTAAAGAAATCTTGCATCTCTGCCATAAATTCATTCCTAACCACTCTCCCAATAACTTGTCACTCAAAACTGCAGTACAGTTCAACTCTTATTTTATAGATGGTATAGCATTTCTAAACAAGGATTCCCCAACATCAGATCCTAACCCTGCCCAGCAGACATGTATCACCACATCCACTTTCACCTTCAAACCTGTGCCCACATCGTATATAAAACTGGTCTTAAACAAACTCAAACCATGTTCTACATTAGCTGATGACCTTCCAAGTGAATACCTTAAAACAGCAGACAATAGCATTGCCTACCTTGTCTCAATTCTTATAAATATGTCAATCCAAGAATCAAACTTTCACTCTCTCTCTAGAAAAAGTCACACATTATCCCTCTGCACAAAGGAGGAAATTCAGTAGACATTACTAACTTTAGACCTATAGCAGTCTAATCCCCTCTCTTCAGAATAATTGAAAAATGCATTCAAAAACAATTGCTAAAATATCTCCTACAGTAAAAACTCCTCTATCACCCCATTTCTCCCATATGGAAATTAGAAATGGCAGCTAACAGAACCCGGATAGTAGCTGCTGCAGCTGCTCCTCGCTCAAAGGTTTCAGCAAGAAATTCAAGAATCTTTAAAATGGGAGCAGTAAAAGGATCAACCTGATTTTTGCCTGCCCAACAAGAGAACCTCTTCCATTTACTAGCATAAAGTTTCCTAGTAGTGGGCTTATGGGAGGAAATCAAAATGTGTTGAACTGCCGGGGAAACATCGGGAAGCCTGGCTAAGACCGGAAGTGGAGAAACCAAACTGTGAGCTTGAGAGTTTGGATGGAAGGATGGAGAGCCTCCAACTGATGCATCAAAAGATCTGGCACTAGGCCCAGGATCCAAGGCTCCCACTGCAGGTGAGGCCAAAGGAATGGGAATCATATGCAGATGACTCTACTATTATCTGTACAGCCACCTCTCAAACTGAACTTAAATCTCTTACCCAAAAAGCTTTCAACACTGTAGAACAATGGTTCTCAAACCGATGCCTCCTCCTTAACCAAAAAAAAACTAAATTGATACTCTTTACACCAACCCGAAACTCCACCCCTATTCATCTCACACTCACATCTAATGATGGTACTGTTATTTCCCCCGACACAACCACTAAACTCCTAGGAATAACAATAGACAACAACCTCAACTTTGATAGTCATATAAACAGCACAATAAAATCAGTGAACAAAAAACTGGGATCCCTTTATAGAATTAAGCCCTTTCTTACATCAGTGGCTAGGACCACTATAGCCAGAACCCACTTAATCTCAACTCTACTCTATGCTTCCCCTATATATACTAACCTTTCAAAAAATAACCTAAACAAACTGGCAGCATCCTATAACAATACTGCTAGATTTGCCACAGGCTCTCCCTTCACAACTCATCACTGTCTAAACCTAAAACAACTAGACTGGCTAGAATTTCTTAACCATCTTCAATTTCTCCAGCTTGCTGTTGTCCACAAGACCCTGCATCAACCCACCAACACTCCAATACTCTCTACCAGCATTACACCTTACAAAAATCTCAAGAACTTACGCTCCTCAAACAAACTGCTGACCAACACTTCTAGATCCAGTAACGCATCAGGTGACTCCCTGTACTCTAACTCTGTAGGAAAACTATGGAATTTGCTACCTACTGAACTTACAACTCAAATTTCTCTTTAAGAAGAAACTAAAGCTATTTCTTAAGACACACTGGCTATGCACCTGTACTAACCCTGACTAACTTCCTTCCTTTTAAACTAATAATTACTTTGAAACTCATAATACTACCCTAGAGCAACTAAATACCATAACATTGCTAATAAAATTTATGTATATACTGCATATTGACCATATCTCGTACATCACCCATTGATGCATACTGCTAATGTTATCCTCACTGACTATTGCGTTTGAATAAAAAAAAAAAAAAAAAATTTTTATGCTTTTTTACAATTGTATCATCTAATTTGACCTGTTATGACTTTTTGTATTTTTTTAATTGGATCTATTATGACGTTTATATCTCTTTTTGTCTTTCTTGGAGCTTTTCTCTCCGGGCCTCTACTGAAAATGGGCATGTATCCAGCTAGACTAGCCCGGTTAACAAATGTAAAATAAAAAAATAAAAATAAATAAATATCTGGTGAGGCCAGTAAGGGGCAATGAGGATTAGCTTGCAACCCAATGACTGTGCTTTCTGAAGAACCTTGGGGATCAGGGGAAATGGTGGAAAGGTATAAAACAGTCCCGGAGGCCAATTGTGAACAAGTGCCTTGAACAGTCTGTCCCAGATAATGCTCCCCTCACACCCTATCTGGGAAGCATCCGTGGTCACCGTGGCTACAAGTTTGGGGGGTAGAAACGGCCTGCCTATTGTTACCATGGGGAGTGAAGCCACCACTCCAGATCCTTTTTGCAGGATTCCATGATCGCAATCTGATGTAACATGGGTAAATCCTGGAATGGGATCTATACTGAAACATCGAACGCTGAAAACAGCAAATGATGTTTCATCAACACATTTGCAGCAAAAGCTGAAAATGTCGAAACCAAAGAACAGCGATTACTTTCCTAAGGAAAGAAATCACTGTTCCAATCAAAAAAAAAAAAAAAACAAACATTAAACACTTCCAAACACATATACACGTATGCTAACTCTAATTATACCACCCCAAAAAAACAGTAAACAACTGAATACACATATGCACGTAACCCAACCATACATCTAACAAAAAAAGTAAACATTTTAAAACATATGCACTTACCTTAACCCGTACCCTAACCCTAAGGTCAGTAACTCTTGCACATTTACGTAAATAGTTCCAAACACATACACACTTACCTTAATCTTAATTCTACCCCCCCAAAACAAAAGTAAACAGCTGAAAACACATACACACGTAACTCAACCATACATCTAACGCAAAAAAAAAAAAAAGTATAAACACTTTCATACATATGCACTTACCTTAACCCGCACCCTAACCCTAAGGTCAGTAACTGTTGCACATTCACGCTCGGGAGCTATACCAGACAAGGGACCACACTACAGTGCAGAACACAGCAAAGCAACAAAGCGGTCAAACGACTTCTTTCCCAGGGAAAGAATTCACTGAACAGCCCCTTCGCTGTTTTGCCTGTTTGCTCTTTAGGTGTCAACGAAAACACATTTGATAAAATGGGGTTTCGTCATTCTAATAGGAACCCCCTGGAATGACCATTGTGCAAATAGGTGCCACTGTAGAATTCTCATGTGGAAGCGAGCCATAGGGACCAGAGTGATTGCCGCTGCTATAGAACTCAGGACCTTGAGGACAAATCTTGCATGAATTCTCTTTTGTGTGAACAGCATTGCAACTTGGTGATGGATCATTAATACTCTTTCTTGAGGCAGCTTTGCTATCATGGCTCTTGTGTCTAAATCTGCCCCTATAAAGGTAATATATTGACAAGGCAACAAGGCAGACTTTTCGTAGTTTATGGTGATCCCTAATTGAGAACAAGAGCGAATTGTGGTTCCCTTGCCTTGATTAGTTGTGGCTCGGTGGTGGCAGTAAGGAGCCAATCGTCTAGATATGGAAACACCCGGAATCCAAGATGCCTCAGGTGAGCCGTAACTACTGCCATGCATTTATAGAACACCCTGGGGGTTGTGGTGAGACCAAAGGGCAGAGCTCTGAACTGATAGTGACTGACTCCCAGCCGGAAGCTTAAATATCTCCTTGACCGTCTGTCCATTTTTATGTGGTAGTATGCATTCTGGAGATTGACAGAGCACATCCAATTGTCCTGTCCCAGAAAGAGAAGAATGGATTGCAGTCTTACCATCCATAACTGTTTTCTTGACTGATTTGTTCAGCCTGCTGAGATCCAATATGGGTCTCCAGTCCTCTGTTTTCTTTGGAACTAAAAAGAACCTTGAGTAAGCTCCGGATCCAATTTAGTCTGCTGGGACTTCCTGGATGACTCTTTCTTAGCAACCTTTGAACCTCTAGGTTTGCTTGATCCCGAAGACTGGGTGGAACATCTGGGATAGAGTGTTATCTTTTTGACAGGGGGAAGTTGAGGGAAGGGGATATTGTAACCTCTGGATATTATTGATGGTAACCATGTATCTTCTGTGATTGTCTGCCAGGCTTTTGGGTGCAAGGATGATCTCCCCCCAACTGTCTCCAGAGTCAGACAGTCAGGCCTGCCTTCAGGAGTGCTAGAAGGGCCTACCAGAGAAGGTATCTCTGTCACCCTGATTCTGTGGACCCCCCCCCCGCCGCAAGATCGGCATCTTCCATTATTTCCCCCTCTGCCCTTGGGGGAAAAATCTCCATGTGTGTCAGGCGAAGCTCCCTGAGATTTCCAGAACCACATTTTTCTGCTCTTCTGGCCTTTAGGATAAGGCCTAGATGGAGCAGAAAAATGTACTCCCATGGCAGAGAGAGTTTTTCCATCCTGTTCATACCTGGTAAGAGTATCTTTTACTTGAGGCCCGAACAAGGATGAGCCGTCAAAGGGGGCATTGGTAAAGGAAGACTTGAAGGGCTCCGCAAAATGGCAAAGGCACATCCAGGAGTGTCTGCGTAAGACTACCTGTGTACCTGCTGCCCTGCTCACCCCATCGGCTGTGTAAGAAATTAGCTGCATGGAGGAGTTAACCACTGAAGTCAAGGTCGCAAACTGAGAAGCCGCCATGTCCGAAGCGCACTGCAGCTGTAGGATCCTGTAAGGTATCTCCTGACTGTTTGAGGAGATCCTTTTGAAGCCTTGTAATGTGGGACAAATAGTTCAGTGACCTGAGAGTAAAGGTTGCTGAAGAAAACATATACTTCCCCTATCTGTCCATCGTATGAGACTCTTTATTCGGCGGATGGACAGATTAAATTTCTGCTAATTCCTTCTTGGTGGCTGCTGCCATCACCATAGCATCAATGGGAACACCTTTGGATAAGAAGAGTCTGTCTTCAGGGGCTGTTATGAATTTATAGGGCCTCCGCAGAATGGGTTCCATCTTGTCTGGAGAACTCCACGCCTTTCAACAAAGGAGGAGATACCCACGAGGTGGAGGGTCGGGAACCAAATGCATCCAGGTACACTGACTTGTCTTCAGAAAGGGCAAGGGACTTCCAGTCACCCCTCTGTCTAAGGATTTCTAAGATATCTGAAAAAGAGACATCTTTATAGGGGGACCCTTCTGAGTCATCCAAGTCTGTGTCTGATGTCAAGGACTCAGGGGAGTCCACATGCTTCCTCTTGCAAGTACTCTTCTGAGGGACCTCCTCCAAGGGATGCTCAGGGGAAGTTTTGGAAGAGGTGGGATCGCCCAATGGGGCATTCTGGAGCATGGGTTCCCTATGCTTGGGGCAGAGGGGAGGTTTGGAGCCGGACACCGGCACTGAAGGTAAAGGAGCCAATGGAGCCAAGGGTGGAGCTGTCTCAGCAGACAGCACACTCCTCATCACCTCTAAAGCATCGTAGTCCTGACCCGAAAGAATCTTTGGTTCCGAAGAGCTGGAAACTTCCTCCGAACCAAAGGCGACCGCTCCAAGGCCAATGTAGGAGCCGAGCTGACCTGCGCTGAAGCTCCGAGAGGGAGAGTCAGGTAGGACAAGGGTCCGATGCTGCTCCCCCCTTCTGAGCTGATGAGGGGACATCAGCTCCCAGATCCCTCGATAGAAGGGGGTATCAAGTAGGTTGTAGAGGTATTCAGAACTGAAAGACCGGAGGAGGTTAACGGAACTGACGGTTCCACCACTACGACTTCCATACACTTTGGCTCTGAACTCAGAGGAGTTAGAGGAGGAATCGAAACAGGTGTTGGTTGGGCTTTCGGCACCATTTCCATCTGGGATGGGCCTGAAAGTATTTTAGCTAATGCTGGTGTCCTAAGAAGCCTCTTCACCACCCTCTCCACATCATCATCCAAGAGGCTTCTGGATGACCAAGAGGAATGGGTTGAAGACTGGTGACTGCCGGCCACAGATTGTAATAAAGGAGACTGTGGAGCAGACTGCACTGGTTCCAAGGCAGGAGACCTGGATTACTTGTGAGACCTTACTGGCTCCGAAACAACAGATGGAGCCGTAGGAGAGAGTGTCTTGTCAAAACCGACCGTCGGGTCCGACTTAGCTTCTAGCTTGCCTTTCTCTTTAGATGGATCCAAACTCTGAGCCGAAGAGGATGAAGGCTTGGATTTCTCCAGTTTTTTTGCTGGCTAAGTCCTCCCCATAGCAGCATCAAAGGGGCCCTTCAGTAAACCTCTTAATATTAATTTTTTCTTTCTTTCCTGCAGGACTCATGAACTAAATGCATGACAAATAGAACACGAATCCTGCAGGTGAGCAGGTCCTAAACAGTACACGCAACTTGTGTGCCTGTCCGTAAGGGACATATTTTGACAGCACGAATCGTACTTTTTGAAACCTAAAGGTTTTGATTCCTTGGCAGAATCTTTCAACATAATGTTGAATGGCAGTATCTAAGCTAGACAAAGAAATCAACCACTACCAACAAGAAGACTAGCCAATAACAGACAACCCCCCCCCTTTTTTTTTATCATCACAGACAGGAAAGAAGAGAAAGGGGGGAGAGCCTCTAAGTTAAATGGCGAACTCCCCACCTAAGGAGAGCCTCTAACTTAAACAGCAACTCCTTAAACTTGAAAGAAGACAAGAAAAAAATGAAGAACCCTCTAAGTTAAATGAGTTTAGAAGAGGAGAAAGGCCAGAGAGAAAGACAGTTAGTCCACAACAAACACAAGTCACTCGGACGGGATAGGGCAAGTAGAAAAAACAAGGAACAACTACTATTGCAAGCTAGATAAGATAAATAAGAAATTTTACTTCAAAAAATACAACAAATAGAAAAACACTTAGCTTGATCCAATATCCACAGTCTCGATGCTGCAAACGGCAAACGAGATCTGGGTAGCTATCGCTAGGCATGCTGGGATAGGGGCTATCCTCAAGCTAGTAAAAGCTCTCGAGCTATAATATATGGCCGAGTCAGAGCCAAAGGTCGGCTCCGAACCCAAACAGCAAGAACGAAGGTGAGATATGGACAACATAACATCTTATTCTTTTTTTTTTTTGACCATTGGTGCAGCCTTGCACTACTGCATTATTTTTGGTTTGATTATTAGCATTTTTAAAGACTGTAAAATTATTATTCTGAAAATGTTTTGTAATACTTTGGAACTTTTCTCACAGGGCCTTCCCTGAAAATGTGCTCCTAACTAGTCGGACTTTCCTGGAAATCAAATGTCAGTAAAAAAATTAAATTTAAGAATCTGTCAGCTTTTAATTGTTTCTTATATAGATTAGTATTTAAATCTCTTTCCAAATCATGCCATAATTTCTTATTCTTTCTTTCACCACATATGGCAGCAAAAAAGAATATGGTAGCAGTTGTACGAAGTATAGCACCAGACCACATAAAATAAACCAAGAGCGTTAATATTCAGTAAGTGCTTTCACCACTATCCTTGGCTTCTTCAGACCATATGGTGGTGAAAGCGCTTACCGAATATTAAAGTTCTTGGTTTATTTTATGTGGTCTGGAGCTATACTTCGTACAACTGCTGCCATTTTTTTTTTTGCTGCTGTCTTTGCTTATTTGGTGGAACAGTTTACGTTTACCAGCTGGTTGTTTGCTCATTTCTTGTTACACCACATATGTGTTTTTTAAGTGTACAAGCATGTATTTATACTTGACCCTAAATAAACAGCTGCCACTATGACCAGATTTTATAAAAAACATACTTCTGTACCATTCCCATAAGGTCTGCTCTTCCATTTTCAAGTCTGCCATATCTAAAACCTAACCATTTAATTTTTAGTTCCATTTTTTCTGTTATTTGTCTCATTCCCCTTCAATATACACATCATACCGAATGATATTTGACAACCTTTATTAAACTTCCATAAACAGGGTTGTTAGCCTATATTTATTAATTTCAACCAAAACATAATACAGGTAAAGATAACATCCATGTAACACTAACATAGGACAACGTGACCCCGCTCATCCTGATCAGTAAGCAGCGTCCATACCTCCACTCGCTTACTTATGAAGCAGCGTACCACCACTCACTTCAGTTACCATTTATTGAATTACACCTCCAACCAAATAAGCAGCTTACCTCCGCTTGTTTATTTACTTATCAAGCAGCGCAACCACTCACTTTCCTTTCCCAACTTATTGAACTGAACATCCAACACCAGAGGGGGAACAGAAGAGGGCAAGCCTGCCCCTCTTCTCTGCCCTACCCAAACTGAAAATAACAACAATCCCCAATAATAACAAGGGGAGAGAGGGCGAGTAGCAAGTTCACGACAGAAATGTGACTCCTACTTCAGTTACACTTGCCTAAAACCCTTTAAGCCCCTCCTACCCTTACCTCATTTCCTCCCAAACATCCCTCATGCTTATTTAACCCTATCTTACCCCCATCCTCTTAATTCCTGCTACTCTATATATCTAGACCCACTTGAAGATGTCCCTGGTCAAATTGGTCTGGTCCAAACCTCATATATCAGATCTAATTTCAAATAAAAGAACATTATGATCAGAAAAAATAACCCACAATACTATTGTGAAGTAAAGTTAAACTTATAAATAAGTAAAATAATCTATGTTGCCAACATTCTTCTTGCATGTGTTCCCAACAAACAGGCCTAAATTAAAATTATTATATTGTAAAACCTCTGTAAAAACAATCACATCTTTGTTCATTTTTCCTCATGTTTTCTCAAATGGAAAGTTAAGTTATCTATTATGATTATTATAGGCAAATTTACAGTAGGTTGTATCATCACTAGACATGTTACACCTATTTATAATCTAACATCACATATAACTACTTTTCCCAATTAGAGAAATAAAGTATTGCAGTAACACAACACAGTTCTATTTCCATATCACTTTATGTCCCCACAGTACTTTTACTATATTTTTCTGATTTACATTCAATTTCCATATATCTAACAATAAATATCCATTTGCAATCCCCTATATAATTCCAAAGCAGAGGACCTACACATTTTATATTTTATACCTTTCCCATTTAAATAATAGGAAAAGAAGTTACACCTTCCCTTTCTTCACATTTTTTACCCTCTGTTTTATTTTTATTTTCCTAACCCTTTCCCCTATAGTATTAAACTTCCAATTATGCATTTACTTATATCAGCATCTAAACTATCATTAACATCTTCTAGAGACTCCACTTCCTCAGATCCTGTAAAGCTTTTAATAATTTCTTCTGCTCCATCACTTTTATGTTCCTGATCCTTATTCATAGCAATGTTAAGAACCGTATTCATGTTCTTCATTGTGATCATTGCTGCATGAGCCTAAGCTATGTAGGTTTATAGGTGGGTATTAGGCTAATGGCTCTGGAGCCTTTACAAGCCTAGCCCATAGGATTACCCTGGCATCCTGCCACCCGACCTTAGTTCCCAGTGCCTCTTGAGTACAGCCACTGATGTTATCCCCGGGGTGAATTTTCTATTTCCCATCCACTCATCAAGATTTCTCTTGAAGAGGGCCAGTGAGGTGCTCTGCTTGACATGTATGGGAAGTCTGTTCCATAGCATGGGCAGTCTATGGGTTATGAACCTGTCTCTCCAGCATGTTCTGTTGATTGTGGTAATGAGCCTGAGGTCTCTGGAGCGTGTGGTGTGGAGGGAATGGGATTTCTTTAGATGTAGCCTTTCTAACAGAGCTGGGTCAGACATGGCTTTGTAAGTCAAGCAGAGATCGCCTCTAAGTAAGCAATATGAGACAGAGAATAGTTGGAGTTTTTTGAGTCTGTCCACATAGGACAAGAGTTTAAGGCCTAGGATCCTCTTTGTGAGGTACTTTTTTGGCCTCTCCAATTGTTGCAGGTGTCTAGTGAGGTACATGCCAAATGGGCATTGTACTCGATGATTGTCCTAATGAGGGAAGAGTAGAGGGAGACAATGACCTCTTTCTTCCTGGTTGCAAAACCCTTTGTAATGAAATGTGCCACACAGAAGGACTTTCTGACCACAGTGGCCATGTGGTGGTCAAAAGAGAGGTTGGTGTCAACCTGTGTTCCCAGATTTCTTATAATGCCTTCTGTGTTCACTGGACTACTATCAATGTGGTAATTTAAGGGGACTGGATTTTCCCAAAGGGGATGACACATTTTTTGGCATTGAGCTTAAGGCCACGGTTTTGACACCAGTCGTTGGTCTCAGTGAGCCCTTTCTGTAGGATGTCAACATCACTTGAGGAGTTAATAATAGCTCCCAACTTGCAATTGTCTGCGAACTTTGTCAGCCAGAGTCTAATAATAGCTCCCAACTTGCAATCGTCTGCGAACTTTGTCAGCCAGAGTCCCTTCGTGTCAGCCTGGACTTCAGAGACATAGATACCAAACAGGAGAGGACCCAGGACCGAACCCTGTGGGAGTCCACTCGTGACTGGTCTGTAGTCTGACTTGGAGTTAGCTACTTTCACACTGTGGGTTCTATCTGTGAGCCAGTTTGCAACCCACCTAGGATATAGGGGTTGATGCCAACTTAGTGAGTTTTTCTATGATTCCTGAGTGGGGAATGGTATCACAGGCCTTGGCCAGATCAAGGTAGGCTGTATGAGCCACCTTGCCTTCATCCTCACTCTGGTGACTGACTCAAAGAAGTTGACCAAGTTGAACAAGCATGATCTACCCTTCACAAAACCAAACTGCCGGATCCAGAGTTTGGGGATTCCCTATATCCTTGTTTATTAGGTCCATGATGATGCATTCCATAGATTTGCATATCAGACTCATCAGGCTAATGGGGAGATAGTTCCTAGGGTCTGTAGTCTCTCCTCCTTTGTGGAAAGGGATGACTGTAGCAGTGTGCCATTTGGTAGGGACAAAGCCTGAGGTGAGGGTGTGACTGAACAGGGCACACAGGTGAGGTGTCAGTTCACTCTGTAGTTCATGTAGAACACAGACAGGGATATTGTCAGGTCCCATAAAAGCTGTATTCTTGGCCTTGGACAGTGCTGTTTTAACCTGTGCAGCAGTAATACTGGGTGCCTGGCAATTTACTGGTATTGTGAATGGTCCTTTGGGGGGGGTAAAGTTGGCACTGAATCTGTCGGCCAGTATATTGGCGATATCTGTTGGCTCGGTATAGAAGGAACCATTGTGCAGTAACTCAGAGCAAATCTGGGTATTGTCATGGAGATTCTTTACATAACTATAGAAGACCTTGTGGTTGTCTTTACTATCTGCTATAATTCTGTTTTCATAGCTATCTTTAGAGGATTTGATGAGGGATCTCAACTTTTTTGTTTGGGCTGATAAGGGAGTTTTTCCAGTCTTGGGACTTTACCTTATTCCACATCAGTTTCCTCCTTCTGTTGTAGAGTTTGTTTATGGCAGGGGACTACCAGATTGGCTATATTTTTTGGAGGAGACCGTCTTGGTTCTATTGGGTATGGCAAGATCCATGCATTTGTGTACGTGTTTGTACAGTGCATTGGTGTATGATTTGGCGGTCATACAACTATTCTTCATTTGCTTGGGTGCCGTGAAGTTAGCCACCTCTGTATTTAGGAGCCCAAAATTAGCTTCTCAATAAGACAATGATATTTGGGTGTTCATTTAAGTAGTTTATTACACACAGACACATCAGGATGGATGACAGGAACATTAAACTTAAATGAACGAACTGACTGCTACACACATGCATGCTTTCACTCTGGCTACTCACTCAAAATGGCACTCTTGCTTGCACGTTCTCAGTACTTATATGCATGTGCCCACTGATTGGAATGTTTCATAAAGGTACATCACACACTCTGATCTACACAGAGCATATGGATAAAATCAACATAGAATAATAGAGGGCATGAAGTCCTCACAAAGAGAAAGCACAGGCAAAAAACTCTACCAGGAAACTAAGCATAGTGTGACTGAAATGCTACTAATTGGGAGCTATTATTAACTCCCCAAGTGATGCTGACATCCTACAGAAAGGCCTCAATGAGACCAGTGACTGGTATCAGAACCATAGGCTTAAGCTCAGTGCCAAAAAATGTGTCTTCATCCCCTTTGGGAAAAACCCAGTTCCCTTGAATTACCACATTGATGGTAGTCCACTGAACATGGAAGGCGTTATAAGAGATCTGGGAACACAGGGTTGACAGCAACCTCTCTTTTGACCACAACGTTGCCACTGTGGTCAGAAAGTCCTTCTATGCAGCACATCTCATTACTAAGGATTTTGCATCCAGGAAGAAAGAGGCCATTGTCTCCCTCTACTCTTCCCTCATTAGACCAATCATCGAGTACAATGCCCCATTTGGCATGTACTTCACTACACACCTGCAACAACTGGAGAGGCCACAAAAGTACCTCACAAAGAGGATCCTAGGGCTTAAACACTTGTCCTATATTGACAAACTCAAAAACCTCCAACTATTCTCTGTCTCATATCGCCTACTTAGAGGCGATCTCTGCTTGACTTACAAAGCCATGTCTGACCCAGGTTAGAAATGCTACATCTAAAGAAATCCCAATCCCTCCGCACCACATGCTCCAGAGACCTCAATCACATTGCCACAATCAACAGAACATGCTGGAGGGACAGGTTCATAACCCAGAGACTGCCCATGCTATGGAATAGACTTCCCATACATGTCAAACAGAGCACCGCACTGGCCTTCTTCAAGAGGATGGGAAATAGAAAATTCACCCCGGGGATCACTCCAGTGGCTCTACTCGACAGAGGCACTAGGAACTAAGGTTGGGTGGCACAATGCCAGGGTAATCCTGTGGGCTAGGCTTGTAAAGGCTCCAGGGCCATTAGCCTAGTACACACCTATTAACTGTGTCAGTGTTCAGTTGTTTTCACAGATATCTGACCCAAGCCACCAAATATAGTCACTTATTCTGTAAAATGCTGATGTACGCAATGGAGAGTAAAATAAATTATGGCCAATTTATTACTCTTAGAAACACTTCATCCCCCTCTAAACACATACAAGTAGATGTTAACCACAGAACTTATCATTTTTATACTTTTGCAGCAAATACAATGTATTGTTTAAGAATCCTGCCATAAGACAGGTCAGCAGTTATTTAACTGTGATCAAATAAGAGTAGAAGTAAGTCATTTTATCCACAGATGTCCTCCACAGTCCTCAGTTGCAGCCACTTTATTCACTGTGCATACCTTAGATGCCTGATTGTGATTTAAAAAAATGAGCACAGTACAGTATCTAACTTGCTTTAAGAAATGCACATAGGATTTATGACTGTTTAACTTGATCGTAAAATCAGAGTCAGTCATTTTCATCCGTTGACAGCCCACAACTAATAATTTGTAGCTACTTTGTTGACCATTTATATCTGAGATGTTTGAGTGTGGTAAAATGGCCACAGAAATGTATTCCAAGTTTTTTTCATACAAACAAAAAGAATCATCAGTAAAGTTTCCTAACTTCACATAAATGCACAATAAAGCAAAAACAGGAATCCTTCACCAAAGATGGTGCCCAAATAAAACAAATCTGTAGCAAATTGAAGATGGCAGACAACCGACTAGGCTGAGTACGTAAAAACACTTTAATAAAATCACTTGTAAAAGCAAAATAAAATCACATGTAAAAGCAAAATAACAGTATCATGAGTGCTTTCTGGTCTAAGCCCTTCATCAGATAATCACTCACTTGTTTACCTACTGTGCTGTCTGTTCATGTCTTTATGTCCTTCTGTCTACCACTTGAATAACTATCTCCTTTCTTCTGCTTGGCTGACAAGCACTTAACTGTTCCGTCTTACTTTAAAGTTATGATCACTCAGTTGCAAATTGAATACGGTAGGTTACATTCAAGCAAGTTAAGAGTAGGACATATTTCACGCTTTACTAAGGCACTGTACCAACTTTGATTGAGGTGTAGAATTAAGTAGAATATTGTAGTATATTCAGCTATACATGAAAATAGTTTGTGCTGTCTGTGTCCTGCCAGTTGCTTACTTGCCTATATGATGCCTGTGCTCAGTCACTGAAGGATCTGTTGATTGCTCACTTTTTTGAAACAGCAGCATGCAGTGATTGCGTTTGTGTCAGTTTATGTGCACACTTTCAGTGTTTCAACTATAAGTCACAAAAACTGCTTTATAAAATTTAAGAGTAAGGTTTTAACAGACTGTATAAAATGCTAGCTAAGATATTCTATAGTAGTGGAGCTCAGCAGTCTAAACCCACTACTGCTAGCATTGAATATACACACAGCAATAACATGGACTGTGAAAGCCTCCCTTAGTACTTTTCACTTGGTTTTATGCATTCCATATCCTAACCATGATCTACTAAATTCAAGATGCCGAATAGCATTTGTTGACTCATATTAACCATCATGTCAGGTTTCATTTAAAGCCAGCAATGGCAACTTTAGTATTTCTGTTCCTGGGGGCACTGTTAGATGTTTCTTTTACTGAATTGTGTAGTTTGTGTGCAATGGTATGAAAATAATTTCTACTTCAAATTATGCAAACTTTCATTTAACTGTAATGAAATTAGCTATTTTGTGAAAAGTGCACATTAATTGGTTTGATCTTTATTGCTGTCAAGTCCAAATATTTTTGTTATACATTTCAGGACCTTTATTACCAGTCATATTCACAAGTGGGTGTGATGTTTGCTTCAATTCCAAACTTCAATGATTTCTACATAGAACTTGATGGCAATAATATGGGAGTGGAGTGCTTGCGTCTGTTAAATGAGATCATTGCAGACTTTGACGAGGTAGGCAAAATGTATGTCACTTTAAAGAAATTTATATAGCTTAAAATGTTCTGTTGTTGTGGTTATACCCTAAATAATGACTAAAATGGATCCTGGGACCAGACTATCAAGCTACCTAGTAAACAGACAGACAGAGATATTAAGGCAGACTGATAAACACACATAACAGGCTTCTAACTAATATTCCCAGATTTAATTTTGTGCCTAACTTCTTCAGGACACATGAAGTTTGCTTCAGTAGCAAAACTGGGCTTGAATTTACTTCTTGCAGTATAACGAAAAAAACATTCACTGGATGTCAGCAGAAACACCACAAGTAAAATAATTTGTATTTAAAACATTCACTGGAAATCAGCAGAAACACCACAAGTCAAATAATTTGTATTTAAAACATTCACTGGAAGTCAGCAGAAACACCACAAGTCAAATAATTTGTATTTAAAACATTCACTGAAAGGCAGCAGAAACACCACAAGTCAAATAATTTGTATTTAAAACATTCACTGAAAGGCAGCAGAAACACCACAAGTCAAATAATTTATATTTAAAACATTCACTGGAAGGCAGCAGAAACACCACAAGTCAAATAATTTGTATTTAAAACATTCACTGGAAGTCAGCAGAAACACCACAAGTCAAATAATTTGTATTTATTCACAGGGATTTAGTGCTTTCATCCAAAGACTTCATCAGAATACAAGGTGCACTACAAACCACTTTTAAATACACTGGTAACAAATTAATGCTTAAATACTTGACCATTCAACTAACAGTTCCAATTCAGTCTATAGAACACATTTAACTAATGACAATTTTGTATGTAAACCAGCCAGCATTAACAAATATGCTATTCTAAAAAACACTTTATAGATGTGCATTAATACCAAGTTAGTTGTCTGCGTGCATCTTAACTTGAAAGGAAGTTTATCGTTTAAGAATTTTGTTCTTGTAGTTACTGCCCCTCAGATCTTTCTTCCATTATGCTGCCCCATATGGATAGAAGTATTAAAGTAGAAGGACACTGACTGTAACAGCACAGGCATAGTGTATACTGCCATATACTCCTCTTGTTACTCCTTTTATATAGGAATGACAACAAGGAAGTTAAGTGCTAGAATAAAGGAACAAATAATGCACTATTAAAGCATTCCACTTTATTTAAGTTTTTAAAAAGTTTTAATTTTTTTGTCCTAGAATTAGCTCCAAAAAGATCTGAGGAGAGTTAACCACAAGAACAAAATTCTTAAAAGAGAAACTTTCTGACAAGTTAAGATGCAAGCAAACAAATATCCTGGTATTAATGAAAGCATCTGTATAAAGTGTTTTTTAGACTAGCGTATTTGTTAATACTGGCTGGTTTACATACAAAATTGTCATTAATTAAATGTGCATATCATGCCACACTGTTATAGACAGATGTCAATCTTACAGCTAGGGATTTTAGGAAGAATTAAAACATATTTGGCCTAAAGAACTTGTCAGACCTCATATTAGAGACACTTGGGGATGTGTATAGCTTGAATGCTAAATTATTTCATTCAGTATCACCTTAGAGGCAATATAATATTTCTTGTTTGTTGACATGGATAACGGCAGTCTATAGTCATAGTTGCTTAAGGCATAGGCCAACTAGGCGGCCGCCTAGGGCACCACTCTGGCAGGGGTGCTTCTCCAGTATTTATTTGCTTATTTTTTTGTAGTATAGAAATGTTTTCTTTAAAATCTGTTAAATGAAAACATGAAAAACTGAGGAGGAAGACAAACTGTGAAAAAATGAAGAAAAAAGTAATTTGGGTGGTGTAGGTAGACCAAGTTGGGGGCACTGGGTGGTAGTGGGGGGCAGTGTAGAACCATTTTGCCTAGGGCACCAGATGACAAAAGGCCAGCCCTGCCTATAGTTCATTTCTTTGTCCCCTGTCCTTTGTGTTTTCACCAATGCAAACTAATAGCCATTTATGTCTTAAAGCTCTTCATTGCAACAATATAGCTTTACTGTTATATTTTAATGAGTACAAACTCAGGTTTCTGACTTTTTCACCATAAGTTTTTCCCTTACAGCACTAATTTAATTAATTTATAATGAGCACTTTTGACAATATGAAGATCTTTTATGCCAAGAGCTCAAAATACATATTCTAAGAAAGGTCTGACAATAGATACATCTAATAGTCTGCATGTTTCCTTGTTTTGGAAATTGCAGAGACTAGATCATGCCAACTTGACTATTTTATCCATGGTGCTGAATAAAATCAAGACTTGTATGTATATTTTAATCTTCTGTCAAATATTTTCTAAGAAAAAGTTAGTAGAAGTAGATACAGTCACTTGAACTTTTTATC
Organism: Protopterus annectens; assembly: GCF_019279795.1. Taxonomy (NCBI): domain Eukaryota; kingdom Metazoa; phylum Chordata; order Ceratodontiformes; family Protopteridae; genus Protopterus; species Protopterus annectens. The sequence goes on from NC_056731.1 coordinate 485,826,853, forward strand.
TCCTGTATGAATGATTGTTACTGATATCCTTTCATATCACTGTTCAAGTATTCTTCACAAAAGGGAATCCCTTGCCAAGGGTAGCCCAACTTCTGGCCAGTATACCAAAACCTTAGGTTTTCCAGGAAGTATACTCCCTGCTCATGGAGTAGGCCATAAAGGTGACATACAGCTGTACATGCCTCAGAGCTTCTGTGCCACCATTCTGTACACCATCTTCAGTCATTGGTCTGAATACTCCTTCGTTTGTGCTGGTTATTAAGCCATTTTCATATAAGTGCCCTGTTAAGGTTTCCTTCTTATCTCATTTTGTTGCGTGTCATTCAGAAAGGGAAAATGTCAGTGTGGGAGACAGAGTCCTCATGGACCATCATGAGCAGTGTCTTTTTTGCTTGGGTGTTTCTCACGAACATAATAAGTGCTCTATTTGTGAAGTGTTCTTGGGTGTTTCTCATGACCATAATAAGTGCTCAGTTTGTCAAGTGTTTGTCTCTAAGACCCTTTGTAGTTATCTCTCCTCCTTATCTTTCTACTTGGAGAACCAACATCATAAGTTGTTGGTGCAGGATACTATGGCAGAATCTCCCATCCCAAGGGTCAGCCATCTGCAAAGAAGAAAACAAGTTAGGTCAGATTCTGCTGCTGTACCACCTCTCCCAGACATCTTTCTTGAGGCTAGTAAGTCCAGGAGGATCACCCACTTGTTCGATCAGATTCCTTTGCCATGACCACTTTGAAGGCCAGCATGGATCTGGCTTCTCGCACATTCTCCTAGGCTCTGCAGGTGACCGTTGTAAATGTTAAGGTGGAACTCCGCTAGTCATATCTGAGGGACTGAGGAGCATTCCACAGATTCTTGTTCAGGAGGAGATTCTCACTACATTGAGTGTCGACAAGGGTCCAAACATCCTAAGGTTTTTCAGGCTGATGTCCCTTTAAAGAAGAAGCAGAAAACTAAACACATCTGCCCTGCTGCTAAAGATCCCAAGCATGAATGGCAGGATTTTACACAGGAGTTGTTTAATGTACTAAAGGCCTTGAAACCTTCTCAGAGATGTTCTGTCCCTTCTCCCCCTTGGTCATTTATTCCTCTTAAGAGGCCTAGGGAAGGAGGACTCTTCTGATGAAGATTTGGATACAGGAGGAGAATCTCTAACTTACTTGTCTCGGATTCCTTCTTCACTGGACTTTATTTCTGAGTAGGAAGATTCCATTAGCCCAGATTCTCCCTTTGAGGAACTCACTTTTGGGAATGCTATCTCATATGATTTATTTATTTTATATTTATTTGACATTTGTTCACTGGGATGGTCCATCTGGGTTACATAACCCTTTTACATTGGAGGCCCAGGAAGAAAAGCTCCACATTTATAAACTGGTTACAGATTTATACAATTGGATTACCCATATGAAACTACACAGTTGGAACAGTGAATAAGCACTTACAGTTACTTATATAATACTAAACATTTAGAGTTTACATACATAAACATGTCATAGTAAACATTTACAGTTTACATCATTCACAATTAGAAGATTGGCTTAGGTGTAGGAGTATGATGGAATTCTTTAACTAGGACTGTTCTCAGGTTTCTTACAGCCAGAAAAGGTATTTCTACAGATGGAGTCCCCAAAACCCTCTGCTGTTCCTCAACTCCTTGCTATCCCATGGACATTTTTAAGCAGCTTCTCAGGCTCCTGATTCACAACCTCCTGCCCTTACAAAGCCTGGCAGGTTTTATAACATGCCTTGTGAATGTTTCTCTATACATGTCCCTCTGCAGAGCCTTCTGTTGTGTCTGCCTCTTCTGACAAATCTTCTAAACTCTTGCCTTCTACTAAATTGCTTCCTTCTGATAAGGACACTAGGGCTGTGGAATGGCTGGGAAAAAAGGTGTATACTGTTGCTACTCTGGCTTTTTGTGCAATTAACTGTTACACCCATATGACCAGGTATGTCTTAGCTCTTCTTTCTCTGGTGTCTCAGGTTGTTTTTGACCTTCCTGATTCTGAGGTGAAGGTTTTGGGCCTGTCGTTGTTGGGCTCCTGTTCTCAAGTGGCTCGCCATTCTATTAAATGTAGTTATGATTCAGCTGATGCTTCTTCTAGGGCTGCTGCTTTTGTTTATCTGTTGAGGCACCACTCTTGGCTTCACCTCCAGCTTTTGCTTGATGATCATAATGATAAATCTTTGGATGCTCCCCTTGATAATAAAATATTCTTTGGTTCTGCAGCTGCTGATCTTTTTAAGTCCTTGCAAGACAAGTAAAGCCCTGCAAGAATTTAAACATATTTTTGTTTCTCCTATTCCTAAATTTCAGATGAATTATCCTGCTAAGCCTGATTTTGCTCAGACAGCCTCACCCTCCTCCCAAAGGTAAGAATGGTTCTAGACAGGCTCATTCTGCTAAGTCTACTCAGACTCCTGCTACTCCGAAACATTTTCCAGACAAACCAAGTTTTGACCGACTACCTGCTTCTTTCCTTTGTGAGTCAGATCCCTTTATCTCTTCATCTTTTCCTGCCCTTTTTAAATTCGCTACAGATCACTCAGGATTCTTGGGCTCTGTCCATCATCCATGAGGAATACATCATGATGTGGAAACCCCTTCCTCCTTTTCTGAACATTCCCCAGTCTCCTCAGGAACAGATGCCTTGCTTTCCAGATGTACTTCAGGGCCTTTGTCTCTAGGCACTATCCAAGTGGTTCTTACTCCCAAGGAGGGAAAAGGGGTTTTATTCCAGAATATTTTTGGTTCTTAAGAAAGAAGGCACCTGGAGGTCCATTCTGGACCTTTTTCAGCTCAACATCTTTCTGAAGATCCCTTCCTTTTGGATGCTATCCCTTCAGACTCTGTTTCCTCTACTTTTTCCTCAGGCTTCCGTGGTCTCTAAGGATCTCTTCACATCCCTATTCATCCCCATTTCGGGAAATATTTGTATTTCTCTGTTTTTTCCTTCTATTTTCAGTTCTCTGGTTTGCTGTTTGTCCTGTCTATTGCGTCAAGGGTTTTCACCAAATGTCTTGCTCCTGTGATTGCCTTTTATGGGGGATGAGGAGGATACAAATCTTTCCTTACCTGGATGAACTGCTCATTCAGGCTTCATCCCCAGAGACCTTGCTTTAGCATCTTTGCTATGCTGTTTGCTGTTTACAATAAATTTCCAGAAATCTATCCTGTCTCCTTCTCAGGATTAAGTTTTTCATGGTTTCAGGCTCCAGAACATTCCTATGCTGGTTTTACTGCCACTACCTTCGCGGTGGTGGTGCTGCGGTAGAGTTGTCGCCTCACAGTAAGACACTGTCCGGTTCGACTCTCAGCTAGAGCGTCTTCTGCGTGGAGACATGCGTGAATGGGCGTACCTTCGTTGAAGGTTGTGCGTCAGGGCTGGCAACCCGGTACGTAAAAATCAACTGCCAATCATTAGCGGACCGGAGTTCCGCTGTGGCGACCCCTAACCGGAAAAAGCCGAAAGACACAACAACAACAACAACCTAAGGCTCTTGCTCTAATTGCCTTTTTTGTTGCTCCTTACTTGATTCTCCATTACAGCCAGAGAATTTCTAAGAGCTCTGGGTTCCATGGTTTCCACCATTCCTATGCTAACTCTAGCTAGACTCCATATGAGAAAATTACAATAGTTCCTAAAGTCTGTCTGGCTCCAACACACTCATCCTGTAGGCTTTCTAGTCCCTCCTCTTCCATGCATCAAGCTAGATCTTCAGTGGTGGATTCTTCAGCAGTCTCTCAATCTGAGACTCCCTTTTCAGTCCCCACTCAGGAAATGTTTTCAGATGTCTCAGACATGGGTTGGGGTGCTTCTTTCAGCCCTTTCTAGGTGCAGGGTCTTTGACCCATTTCTCAGAGATGAGACCACATCAACATCAAGGAGATGAGAGCTTTCCTTCTGGACCTTCAGGCCTTTCACGCCCCTTTTCTTCCAGGACCTCTCAAAATCATTGCAGACAATACCACAGTGATGTGGTACATTAACAAACAAGGGTGGAACATGGTCCTACCATCTGTTCAGACTAGCTTTTCAAGTTTGGGATCTAGCTGTCCAATATCAGGTTACTCTTCAGGCTGTTTATATTACTTTAGGCTGAAACACTGTGGCAGACTCTCTCAGCAGGTCTTTAACATAGGCTCATGAATGGATGCTTCATAGTCCACCAGTGGGGTATTCCTTAGGTAGACCTTTTTGCCTCCCCTCTAAGCAGCCAGTGTCCCCTTTTTTACACCTGAGTACCAAGTCCTCTGGCCTGGAACTTGGATGCCATTTCTTTTTCTTGGAATGGGATATTTCTGTATGCCTTCTCTCCCATTCCTCTTAAAACAAGAGGTCTGCTTAAAGCAAGACTCCCCCCAAAATCTTGTTGTTGACTCCCTTTTGGTCCAGCATTGGATTCATCTTCTTCTGCATCTAGCCAAGGGCAATCACCACAAGTTACCTCACAGGGTGGACCTACTCACACAAGGCAAGGGTGTCTCATCCATCCTCACTTGTCCACTCCAACTGACACAGGGTTGTGATTCCTTTTAGACATCTTTTTTTGAGAAGACACTTTAAGTTCTGAAGTAGGCCAAGAAACCTACTACCAGGAAATCCTGTGTGTCCAAATGGGAGAGATTCTCTGTCTGGTGCCTTACTTATAACTGGGATTCACTTTCTGTGGAGATACCTCTGTTTCTGTCATTTGTGTGAGTTGCCTCATCCTGGTTTGGTGTATTCTTCAGTTAAAGCTCACCTTTTAGCTGTTTCTTCTTGTCTGCCTTTATCTCCTATTTTGGCCTCTAGGTTTGAGGTCAAACAATTTCTTAGTGTCTGTCATATTAGGTCTCCCAGGAAACCTATTCCTCCTTCCTGGAACCTTAAGTTTATTCTTGAAAAATCAACTCAGGCTCCTTTTGAGCCTGTGGCTTCAGCTTCCTTGCAGCATTGTACGTGAAACAGTGTTCTTCTTTTGGCTCTTACTTCAGCTAAGAGAGTGTCTGAACTTCAGGCCCTTGTGGCTGTTCCTCCTTTTTTAATTTTTCATAGCGACGGGGTGTCTCTTCGTACTAATCCTTCTTTTATGCATAAGGTGGTTAATGAATTGCCTCAATCAGTCTGTTGATTTTCCCATATTTTTCCTTCTCAGCAGTTTGCAAATACAATGTGTGAAGAATCTTCAAACTGGCAGAGACAGCTCAGGTATTATTTGGTTAAGACTGAGGCCATTCACAAGTCAGAGCAAATGTGTTGTTTCTTTTCATCCTAGATCTCTAGGTTTGGTCGTTTCTAAGCAGACAATTTCTTCATGACTCTCTAAGGCCATTTCTTTTTTTTATTTGTTTCATGGGAAAAGCCCTTCTGCTTTGGTAAAGGCTCACTCTACCAACGATGCGGCTCATCGGGTGCTTTTTTTAAAGACTTGGATATCACTTCCACCCTTGATTCTGCTACTTGGTCCTCTGTCCATACCTTTACTAAGCATTACAAACTGGATGTTGTTTCCAGAACAAGAGTTAGCTTTGCCAGAGCTATTCTGTTGGCTTTCTGGAAGGTATTTCTGAGCCTTCCTCCTCCCAAGTTCCCTCTTGAGCTTTTGTACTGTCCCTTTAGTGAAGAATACTGCAGTAATGACACGAAAGGATATAGTACAGTTGTGTAAAATCTTACCATAACTGTAGATGTCCTTCTCTTCACTGAAGTAGTTTTCACTCCCTCCCTATTCTCTGATTTCTTTTCCCCTACTTCTTTGTTCCTTCTGGATGCACATGTTCCTCCTTTTCTCTTTGGACTGTTGATCCTCCTGGGGCTTTTCAGTTGTAAGGCATGTATATCTGTATGTTTGTTTTATGCCCTACACCATGAGCAGGGAGCATACGTGTGATTTACAACATCCTGGAAAACCTAACTCTTTGGTACACTGGCTGGATGTTGAGCTACCCTTAGCAGGGGATCCCTTTAGTGAAGAATAATGCAACAGTGAAGATAAAGACATCTACTGTTATGGTAAGATTTTACACAACTGTACTTTCTTAATGCTGAAAACTGAATAGTTAGCTTTACCCCATTGATTTTCATAATCGTATATGCCTAGAAAGTAGTCTTTGTTCTATGTATGACATATTGCAGACAAGATTATTGTTGGTTTTGGCTCCAAAACTCTACTAACGTCAAACTGCTTCATCTGTTATCTGAGAGAATAAATGTGGTTGTTTGAGTTGAAATAGGGTTTTTTGTTAAGTTTGAACTTCTAACCCCATCCTAAAAGATGTATAAAAATGGGGGGAGCAAGTGATATTTGGAGGACATCAGGTGCTATTCACCCCAGACCATAGTGTTATTTGATAGAGAAGCCATTCTAACTAAGAACGGAATGGGGGGGCAGCAAGTGATGTTTGGAGGACATCAGATGTGGTTAACTACACACTGTGGTGCTGTAGTCTCCCACTGGTGGAAAGCTATGTCACCATACTTAATGAAATGCTGAGAGCTGATTTTCACAGTACAATTGCAACTCCCAGCAATACTGCACTTGGTGAGTAATAACACTCAAACGTGTTTGCACTCATTGCAGAAGGTGGAACACTTTTTGAGGAATAGAGATTTATCTAAACAAAGTTCTTATGCCAAGGTGGTAGAACCCCCTTCAACTACAAATCCCCAGTGCAAAAAAAAAAAATAAATAAATAAATAAAATGAGGAAAGACATGAAGAAGCCGTTGGCAACTGTAATGGACTCTGGAAAGTTCAAATCACAATTGTTTGCACTGGCTACTTAAAGCAATAATAGGTTCAACAGTTGGTGCAAATAATAAATGGTACAATGGGCCAAGAAGGAGCAGATTCCCTAGAGCAGGAGATCAGCTGACAGAGCTGGAACAATGATGGTTTGATTCCTCCCAACTGTCCCACATAACTGATAAAGGGGAGTGAATGGTGCCTAGTCTCTGCAATGAGCAGCACAAGGTAAAGCTGAATCTAAGATGCTAAGCAACCCACTGGGATGGAGAGCTAAACTACTTTACGTTGAAAGTGACCACTAGATAAGCTACTAGACTGTTATGATCTCAGTTGTCCTTTCAATCTGTTCTTTATTCTGGATGCCTCCTCTGTGCTCCACCTTAACTTATGTAGGCTGTGATTGACTCTCTCAAGCACACATTCACAATATGGCAGGAAAGTGCATTTGCACAGACACTAAATGAGACCAACCTTTAGGTTCTTTCTGGCCAAAATGGATCTTCATTTTCTTTTTCCTGAATACCTGCTTGAGTAATCTTTCTGTGAACTGCACTTGAGTTGTTTTAATAATAATCTTTTATAGTTTAAGTGGTAAATCAACAGTGTTAGTTGTACATAGTGCATGGCAAGTTAGTTTTTAGAGAAAAGATACACATTACAGTCCTATTATAAGAAAGTACTGTTTTGAGAGAGAAAGTGTATCTCAGCAGTGGACATGAGGGATTCAGCAAATATCTAGTGTGTAAGTTGGAATGTGAAAGGTACATCTTTAGCAGTGAAGGTAGTGGCTATATAAAGGCAGATTAAGGTACATTCTTCACAATTAGTTTTATTGCAGGAAACTAAGCTAAGCAGGGACAGAGTTTAGAATTTTATGAAGACATGGGGTGCTTGGTGCACTGCTGCTGTGCTGCCAACTCCAAGAGAGTAGTAGTCATACTATTGCACTGACCATTGTAATGGGTGGTTCAAAAAGAGCTCAGTAACAAGTGGGAAGATAGCTAGTTTTATGTTTCTGGACAAGCATGGGGGTTATCATTTTATGGTCCCAACATTGATATCTAACAATTCTATGTTGATAGGGGCATATCTGGTGTTGATGGGAGGAGTGCATTTCAGTTTTAGTTGGAAGGGTAGGCAGGCTTCCTAGGGGAAAAAAACAGAGCTCCTAAAGTTACCTTGCAGCTCAATATCATGGTACAGGGCTTAAAAGTTGTACAGGTATAGCAGGCACACCACTCGATCTTCCTAAGTGTGTGTAAGTGACCTTATTTTTTTCAGCTTTATATTTGACTAATGCCTACTAATTAAATTATTTTCTTTTAAATTTTGTAATACATTCTTATTTTATACAAACTCAGCATGGTGTATAATAGTTGTTTTAATTCTTAGTTTGATTTGAATCTAGAGCAATAGGTTTAAAAAGGAAATAAGTAAGTGTTGAGGCAACTTATTTTTACCAACAGATGAATGCACAGCAGATCATGTAAAATATTATATTCATGCCTATTTGTTCTGAAGGAGGTTTTCCATCTGCCTCAATAAGATCCATGATGGTTCCTCTGTATCCCATGACATGTTTGTGAGGCTGATTGCATGTAATCATTTGATTTGGTTGAAGTGCCTTCCATGTACATATGGGCCATAGTAGCCTTCATCCATGTATAAGGGACACATATGTTCCTAACACATCATTAAAAACTGTCTAAGAGCATACTTGGCTGTTTTTGAGTGCAACAATTAGACTTTCTATAACCTTTCCAAGTCCTCTGGAACTGGTGCTTAACCTTACTAAGGGCACAGATGACTAGCTGAATGCATTTATAGACGGATGCGTGTTGCACAGAAGAAAGGTGGATGGGGCTCCATTTTGTGGCCTAACATTTATTCCAAATCTGTTGCAGTTTCGCTATATCTGATGAGTCTGTTGTGCAGGTACTATTTTATTCTAGCACACTGCATTCTTATTTTATCCATTTCATTTTTCAGATGTGGTTGAAGAAGGTCTTATTATTGTCACCCATCTTGATGATACATTTTGTATTGAATGAAGTACTGCTTATTTAGATTATTAAGTGAATTATTTCTGGAATGAGTTGGCTTTAGCATTGTTGTTTTGGTTAAGGTAATATATGAAGGACTTGTATGCTGTTTTCTTTTGGTTTAATAGGTTGTGCCCGTTAAGGAATGATTAATGTGGACCAAGTGCTTTAGGCATCAGTTTTGGCAATAGGTACCCTCTAGTCAGGAAGTTATGGACCACAGACTACACCCACAATGAGGATTAGCCACACAGTAGGCTAAAAACTGGCTCTAGGTGTTATTAAAGGACATAGGTATTTGCGGATGCTAAGTGTATTGAGGACCCAGCTTACCATGTGTAAATGGGTGTTTGTGTGATATATAATATCTATACTTTCAAAATTAAATAGAAATCTAGCTTTCACATTTAAGAGTCAGCTGTTTGTTGGTGCTTATTCTTCTTGGTCCAAAGAATGAAGATCAGTCTGTTACACAAAGAATGCTCTAACTAACATAGAAGTACAGTAAGAAAAGTTACTTAGGGCTGACAAGTAAATGTCTAGTGTCATGAATGGAACTAATCAAAATATTAGAAAGCGCTAGAGAAGCAGGAAATTCCTCTAAGACACTGCCAGAGAAGCTATCATTAATACGTGCCTACTACCTTTGTACCTTAACTTTGCACACCTATAGACTGGCTACAGCCTTATTTGCTAGGTTTGTGGTGAGATACAATGTCAGAACACATCGCTACAGCCTTATTTGCTAGGTTTGTGGTGAGATACAATGTCAGAACACATCACTGATTGTATTTTAACTACTCTACACATTTTGCAAATGCATTAGTAAATTTGTCATCCTGAACACTGTAAAATATCCTTACCATTTCTACATCTTGATGATCTAGATATTGTTGAACAGTTTAAATACCTGTATCCAGAAGCTGGTCTTCACAAATCTTAGCACTTAATTTTCTTACAGTCCATATACATCTTATCTGTAATTTTTTTAAAAAGTAAAATTACACACTTATACTGTCCAATCGTCCTATACTTTCAGCAATAATAATGTGTGCATCAGTGGCTCCTTCAGTACTTAACTGGCATAGATGTCATTTCATAGGTTCATAGGAGGTTACTAGGCTAACAGCTCTAGATCCTTTATAAGCCTAGCCAAGTTAATCCCAAATAACCCCGTTTGCTCTTTTTGGATAGTTTGCAGAATGGATTTATGAACAGAGCAGGTCTGTGATCAGCACGTGCTACCCCTGTCCATGTTGGACATGGGTGCAATTTGCAGTCTCCTATCCAATTATCTAGCCTACATTTGAATAGGTTCAGTGAAGAGCTCTGTTTCATGACAATAGGAAGTCTATTCCAAAGAAGTGACAGCCTCTAGAAGACTAGTCCATGATAATTCTTTCCATGGTCTTGCAGATGAGGCTGGTTAGACTTATGGGTCTGTATTTCCCAGTGGCAGTTCACAGCCCCCCTTTATGCAGAGGGATTACAGTCTCCAGCATGTTCTTTTAATGTCATAAGCTAGGTTGAGATCCATAGAGTGAGTGACTCTTGTGCCGTTTGACTTGTGGATGTACAGCATTTCCATTAGGATAGGATTGGAGATTGCCCTATAGACCAGGGACAAGTCACCTGTCAGCAGCCTATAAGATGCAGAGTAAATTGACAGGGCTTTCAGCCTGTCCATTTAGGCTATGGTTTGGAGTCCCTGTATTTTCTTAGTGAGAAAGGTCTCTCCAGCTGCTGCAGGTGTATGGTGAGGTACATGCAAAAAGGGTGCATTGTACTGTATTAGTGGTCTGCTAAGGGTTGAATACAGTGAAGTTATAACATCCCTTGACCTGGATGCTATGCCCTTACTTATGAGGTGAGCTATGTAGAAGGCTTTCCTTACCACTGTGGAAAGTTAGTGGTCAAAGTTCAGATTGCTATCAACCTGTGGTCCCAAGTCTCACACCACTGGGTTGGAACTCACGGGGCTTCTGTCAATATTGTAATTTGTAGGGAATTAATTTTATTGCATGGGATTTAGACCATGGCTTTGGCACCAATCATTTGTTTGTGTTATCCCTTCTTGTAATATATTAACATTGTTGGGGGACTCAATGATTGCTCCCAGTTTGCAATAATCAGCGAACCTGGTGAGCCAAAGGCTGTCTACTTTGGCCTGGACTTCTGAGAAACAGATGCCAAACAGTAAAGGGCCCAGAACAGACCCCTCTGGTGCTCCACTGGTTACAGGTCTACTGATGTAGGTGTAATCACTAACTTTCACAGAGTAACATAAGGGTTAATCCATATCTGGGAGAGTTTATCAGTGATGCTTGACTGGGGAATTATGTGGAAAGCCTTGGCAAGGTGGAGATAGGCTGTGTGCACCGTCTTACCTTTGCCCATGGCTTTGGTGACATTCTCAAAGAAGTCTACCAGGTTTAATAAGCATGATCTACCATTAATGAAGCCAAACTGGGTTGGGTCCAGCATTTGGAGGTTGCCTATGTCCTGGTTGATAAGGTCCATGATAATTCTTTTCATGGCCTTGCAGATTAGGGTGGTTAACCTTATGGGTCTGTAGTTCCCAGGATTAGTTGATGGGCCCCATTTATGCAGAGGGATTACTGCTACTGTTCTCCATTCTGCAGAAGCATAGCCAGTTCTAAAACTATGATTACAGAGAATGCCAAATGGGTTCACTAAGTCTTCTTTTAGATTGTTTAGTAAACAGACTGGGATGTTATCTGGTCCCATTGAGGCTGTGTTTTTGGCCCTGGTGAGCAAAGAGATGACCTGTTCTCTAGAGATACTAGGCAGAGGGCTGGTGTCAGGTATGCTTTGGGATATTTTAGGTGGATATAGAGGGGTGATGTTTACGCTGTATCTGTTAGCTAGCAGGTTGGTGATATCTTCCAGTGTAGTATGAGTGATCTCATCTACAACCAGTTCGGCACATAGCTAGGCATTCCCTTTTAAACTTCAGAAATAAAGAATGCCATATTGTTATCCTTGGCTGGATAAACGATTTTAAGTTCATAATTTACTTTAGAAGACTTTATAAGATTTCTGATTTTCTTGTTTAGGCTTAGGAAGGGACCTCTTCCTCTGCAGAGTGATAGCCCTCTTGCTTTTGGACAACAGTTTCTACCTCTTGTTATATAATCTGTTTATACTTGAGGTCCACAATGGTGGCTTGCTTTTATGAGAAGACCTGGTTTTGATCCGGTCAGGTACAGCAGCAGAGTTTATGCAGTTGCTTAAGTGTTTGAATGGGGTATGTGTGTACACTTCTGCTTAGTGATCATTGATATCTGCAGTTGTAGATGGTATAAAGCTTTTTATACCATCGCGTAATAGGCTGTAGTTAGATTTGGTAAAATTTTTTCATAATTTTTATTTCTGTGAGGGTGTCAGTTCCAGTAGTTACTTCAAATGAGACTGATTTGTGGTCTGACTTAAGCAGGGAGGGCATCTCACATGGGGACGTACAGTGATGTCCCATGTTGGCGAGTACTATTTCCAGAACATTACAGCCCCTAGTTCAAAAGCATGTGTGTCAACAAAGTCCAGGAACCTCAGGGTGAGCCTGTTTTTGCTCATGTATGTTCCCCCAGTCTAAGGAAGGATAGTTGACATCTCCCATGACTATGGTGTTGGGCTGTATGGTGAGAGATTCCAATAAATCAAGGTAGGTGGTGTGTTTATCCTGGTTCAGCTAGCAATTATGTGGTATGGTACTTTCCCAGTAGTTAATTGGACATGGAGTAGTTCAAGAGAGTCATGCTGTTTGATCAGTCACAAAGTGTATTTGGTTTTAATGAAGATGGATACACCTCCAACTTTGGTTGCTTCACACTCATTTTGAGGCCTGAATGTGTGAAATGCATTGTAGCCTTGCACAGCCGGGGTGCTCTCAGCAGCCTCGAACCATGTCTCGGTAACTGCCCAGATGTCAGCATCCTCCAAGGTGATGAGTCCTTTCAGGGAGTGCAGTTTAATGTTTAGACTCCTAGCATTAAGCATCACAACTGTGAGTTTGTCTCAATTAGATTTTGTTACATTTTTTTAACACCTTTATTGAATTATCATTTGTGACATAGGCACATGTACAGTAATCAAACTGAATTAACAAGTTAAAATTAAACATTATGTTTCACATGTATTGCTTTATATCATATAGCCTAAGCAACATTTGACATTGCGTAAAAAGGCACTATGGGGGAGGCAAAGGCCTTTGCCTGTATCCAAAAGCCTAGGGGGACAGGTGAAAACTGTCTCAAGCAAAGCAACAAAGTCCGTCTACCATATCCTCCCAGGCTAACCTGGACTGACACCAGAAGCTGAGCCAATTGTTGATGTTAAGATTTTTTGTGTATAATGTGGCTTCATCCTGGGTGAGGTTAGGACACTGCTTATGGTTAGGAACCTGTCTGTCTGGGACACACAATCAGAGACGTCCCTCATGTCTCTCTTCATATAGTGCAGAGCGGTATGTCTCAAGTCATTCACTCCAACATGGACTATGACAGAGTCATAACGATACTTGATGTAGAGTGACTTGAGTGCATGCTTGCTTTGTCAGATCCTGACACCTGATAGGCAGCTGACAGTTACCCTCTTGTCCAGTTTGGTGAGGGAGACATGTGTGTGTCTCACTATGGAGTCATTTGTGACTAAGACATTTGATGTGTTTTGCCTTACGGACTTATTTGTTGAGACACTAGTGTGTGTGTTTATATGTATAGTGGTTTCTTTTTGCTTAGTGGTGAGTGTGGGTGGTGTGCATTTGGGAGGTCTCTGTTCTTTTGGTAGGCTTTTAGTGAGTACCTCCGCATATGTGGGTTTGTGTGTCATGACTTTATTTTGTGTGACGTGCTGTTTGCATGAATGGTGAAGTGTGTGTGCTGACAACCTGTTTGATGTGTAGTTTGTTTTTACATCAGAGAATTGACACCAATTCCATGGTATATTTGCATCTCTCATATAGTGTGTTAGTTTGCTTAGGAGTAAATAGTTGTCAGCATACATGAAGCAATTGCTACATTGCCTTAAGATGCCCATATCAATCAAGCTGGCAGGAGAAATGATGGGAAAATAACCATCCATTGTGGCAGGAGTTTTCTGAATGTGGTATATGGGAAGGAAGTGGGCTAGCTAGACTTTGTTGCAAACCGCAAAAATGAAGCAGTAATTCAATTTATTTATTTAACATTTGTTTACTAGGAAAGTCCAACTTGGAATGAGACAATTTTCAATGGAGCCCCGGGGAGAAGCACTCCAGATGCATGTCTTTGTAATGTGGGAGGAAACCGGAGCACCCAGAGGGAGCCCACATGAATGCAGGGAGGACATGCAGACTCCGCACAGAAGCCACTCCAGACAAGAATTGAACTGTAGAACCTCTTGCTGTGAAGCAACAATGCAAACTGCTGCAACACTGCTCCATACAATATGGTTAACAAAGTGCAGTGTTGGTTTAAAATATACTCATTTTTCAGTTGTTTTCATTACAATATCAGGAATCCTTGGAAATAAGTTCACTAAGCCTGAGAAAAGTTCATAACACAGACAAACTATGGAAAACATGGAGATATTTTGGCAGACTCAGGAGAAGGTTGGCAAACTTAGAACAGCTTTTGCAGTAGCAGAGGAGGTTAGGAAATATCCAACTATTGTTAAAACAACCCCATGAACAGTAGACTAAAAAAAGGATTGTGTTTCTCTATCAAGAGCAGGCTGACAAACAGTGATAAATGTGGCACACAAATGTTAAATATCACTGAAACAGTTTGAGCAATTGCAAAAACAATATATCAACTTCTATAATGTTAAACCATCAGTGCAATCAATTAAAAACACAATAAGCTATTGGCCAGTCATTCTTACCTTGGATGGGTTGAATTTAGCTCTCTGCTCACACCAAAGTGGAAAATAACTATCCCAATGTAAAACAAACTGGCTTTGAGCTGAAGTGTGGCAACAAATGCTTTACAACAGCAGTAAGAATTCCTGCAATATCAGGAAACCTTAGAAATAAGTTTACTAACCCAGAGAAATGTTCAGAATCGACAAAAACTTTCTGAAATATTTTGGCAGACTCTGGAGAACTTTGGCAAACTTCGGACAGCTTTTGCAGAATCAGAGGTTAGGGAATATCAAACTACTGTTAACACAAGCTAAGAACAGTAGAGTAACAAACAGATTGTGTTTCTCTATCAATCAAGAGCAGACTGAAAACAGTGATAAATGTAGTACATAAATGTTAAATATCACTGAAACAGTTTGAGCAATTGCAAAAAAAATGCATATGGCTTTAGAAGCTTCCAAATGTTGCAATCACAAGCCACACAGAAAGAAGCTCTGAAAAAATGAGCAATACCACAAAATGTAGTTCTTTTCTACCATCATGATGAAAGACTTTTGTAATGTTAAACCCTTGGCTGAATCAGATAAAAAAATAATAAGCTGTTGACCAGTAGTTCCCATCTTAGATGCAATAAATTTAGCACTCTTCTTCCACAACAGTGAAAAAGAACCCTCTCTTAAAAAAAAAAAACTTGCTTTGAGATCAAGTGCAGTAACAAATGTTTTAAAACAGAAGTAAGAATTTCTTAAATATCCAAAATTCCAGGAAATAAGTTAACTAACCCTGAGAAATGTTCACAACACAAAAAATGATGGAAAACTTGGAAATACTTTGGCAAATGTAGAACAGCTTTTCCAGTATCAGAGGAAGTTAGGAAATACCAGAGTACTGTTCAAACAATCTAAGAACACTACAGTTACAAATAGATGGAGTTTCTTTAATAAGTACAGACTGAAAAACAGTGATAAATTAAACCAAATGAATAAATGCAGCACAGATGTGTTAAATATCACTGAAACACTTAGACCACGTGCAAGACATATACTTATGTCAGCTATTTAGGTTCAGATGGTTTTAGAACTCCAAGTCTTGCAGTCACAGCTGTTCAAGTCAGGCACACAGAAGCTATGTATAAATGAGCTCACTTGCACAAAAATGTATTTTTTATGCAAGCAGTATGAAAGTCTTTTCTAAAGTTAAACCCTCAAATTATTGTGTTTTTATCTGATTGGCCTATCAACCAATAATTCCCATCTTGGATGTGTTGAATTTAGCTCTCTGCTCCAATCAGAGTGCAAAAGAACCCTCACAATGTAAAACAATCACTCTTTGAGCTCAAGTGCAATAAGAAATGTGTTACAACAGAAGCAAGAGTTCCCGTAATATCAGGAATCCTTGGAAATCAGTTCACTTACCCTGAAAAATGCTCACAGCACACAAATACTTTACAAAACTTAGAAATCTTTTGTCAGATTCAGGAGAAACTTGACTGCCTTAGAACAGCTTTTGAAGTATCAGAGGAGGTTACAGAATATCAGAAAAAACAAGTTAGGAACAGTACAGTAACAAACAGATTTTAACAACTGCAGGACGAAAAATGGTGATAAATTCCACCAAATAAAAAAGCAGCACAGAAGTGTTAAATATAACTGACACAGAGCATGTACAAAAAATTACTTATATCAGCTTTGCTTTTATACCAGCTTGATGAAAGACTTCTATAACGTTAAGCCCTCAGGCCAATCAGATAAAACATGCTAAACTATCAACCATTAGTTCCTACAATGGATGGATTAAATTTAGTTCCTTGCTGCCAACAGCCCTTCCAATGTAAAACAAACTGGCTTTGACTTCAAGTGCAGTAACAATTGCTTTTCAACAAAAGAAAGAATACCTGTGATATCAGAATCCTTGGAAATTAGTTCACAAACCCTGAGAAATGTCCACAACACACAAAAACTTTGCAAAACTTAGAAATATTTTGGGAGACTCAGGAGAACTTTGGCAAATGTAGAACAGCTTTTGCATTATCAGAGGAGGTTAGGAAATATCACACTAATGTTAGAACAACCCAAGAACAGTACAGTAACAAACAGATGGTGATGGTATTTCTTGAACAACAGCAGGATGAAAAACAGTGATAAATGCAGCACAGAAATGTTAAACACCAATGAAACAGCTTGAGCAAGTGCAAAAAATATGCAGTCCATGTCTTTCAATCGCAGGTGTCTAAGCCATGCAGAAAGAACTTAGAATACATAAGCACAATTTCATAAAAATGTAATACTGTTATATGATCAGGATGAAAGACTTCTATAATGTTAAGCCCTCAGCTCAATCAAATAAAAACACAATAAGCTAATGACCAGTAGTTCTTACCTTGGATGGGTTGAATTTAGCTCTCTGCTTCCACCAGAGTTGAAAAGAACCCTCTTAATGTAAAGCAAACTGGCTTTGAGCTCAAGTCCATCAACAAATGCTTTATAACAGCAGTAAGAATTCCTGCATATCAGGAAACCTTGGAAATAAGCTCATAAACCCTGAGAAATGTTCAGAATCAACTAAAACTTTGCAAAACATAGAAGTATTTTGGCAGACTCAGGAGAACTTAACAAACTTAGAATAGCTTTTGCAGTATCAGAGGATGTTGGAGAATATCAGACTACTGTTAAAACAGTACAGTAACAAACAGAGTTGTACCAAGTGCAGGCTGAAAACAGTTATGAATTCAACCAAATAAAAATGCAGCACAGAAATGTTAAATATAACTGACACAGACCAAGTGCAAAAAAACTATACTATTATCAGTTTTGGAGGTCCAGATGATTTTATATTTAATCTGAGTCCTGTAGTCAGAGGTGTGCATGTCAGGCACAAGGAAGCACTGTATAAATGAGCATAATCCCACAAAAATGTAATTCATTTATAGGGGAAGGAAGAAAGACTTCTGTAAAGTTAAACCCTCAGGCCAATCTGATAAGAGCACAATTTATTTAGTTTATTTATTTTTTTATTTAACATTTGTAACCAGGAAAGTCTGACTTGTACAAAGCCAATTTTCAGCAGAGGCCTGGGGAGAAACGCTCCAGATGCATGTTGTTGTAACAAGACAATAAGCTATTGACTGGCAGTTCTCACTATGGATGGATTGAATTTAGCTCTCAGCTCCCACCAGATTTCAGAACAACCCCTCAATGTAAAACAAACTGGATTTGAGCTCATGTGCAGTAACCAATGCTTTACAGCAGAAGTAGAAATCCCTGCAATATCAAAAAACCTTGGAAATAAGTTCACAACCCCTGAGAAATGTTCAGAACAGCCAAAAACTTTGCAAAACATAGAAATATTTTGACAAATTCAGGAGAACTTTGTCAAAATTTGAACAGCTTTTGCAGTGTCAGGGGAGGTTAGGGAATACTACTGTTAAAACAAGCCAACAACGGTACAGTAATAAACAGAGTTTAACAAGTCCAAGCTGATAAAACGTGATAAATTCAACCAAATAAAAAATGCATAACAGAAGTGTTAAACATAATTGATACAATTAGAGCAATTGCAAAAAAAAGATGGTTTTATCAGCCATCCAAGTCTTGCAGTCATGTGTCCAAGCCAGGCACTAAGAAGCTCTGAATAAATGACCACAAATCTACAAAAGTGTAATTCTTTAATACCAGCTGGATGAAAGACTTCTATAAAGTTAAGCTTTCAGGCCAATCAGATGAAAACACAATAAGCTATCAACCAGTAGTTCCCTCCTTGGATGTGTTGAATTTAGTACTCCGCTCCCACCAAAGTGCAAAAGAACCCTCTCAATGCAAAACAAACTGGCTTTGAGTTCAAGTGTAGTAACAAATGCTTTACAACAGAAGTAAGAATTCCTGCAATGTCAGGAATCATTGGAAATAAGTTCACTAACCCTGAGAAATGTTCACAACATACACAAATTGCCAAACATAGAAATATTTTGACAGATTTGGGAGAACTTTGGCAAACTAAGAATATCTTTTGCAATATCAAAGGAGGTTTGGAAATATCAGACTGCCATTAAAGCAACCTAAGAACCATACATTTACAAGCAGATGGAGTTTGTTTAAAATGTTCTGGCTGAAAAAAATTATGATAAACTCAACCAACTAAATAAATGCAGCACAGAAACATTATATATATATATATCATTGAAAGAGATAGAGCAAGTGCAAGAATATACTTATATCAGCATTGTAGGTCCAGATGGTTTTATAAGCAACAGAATTCTTGTAATCACCGGTGTCCAAGCCAGGCAGAAGGAAGATCTGTATAAATGAGCACAAAACCAGCAGGATGAAAGACATCTATAAAGTTAAATCCTCAGGCCAGTCAGATAAAAACACAGCTATCAGCCAGTAGTTCCCATCTTCCATGGGTTGACTTTTCTTCTCCTCTTCCTACCAGAGTTCATTAACAACTCTCCCAGTGTAAAGCAAACTGGCTTTGAGCTCAAGTGCAGTTACAAATGCTTTGCAACAGACATAAAAATTCCTGCAATATCAGGAAACCTTGGAAATAAGTTCACTAACCCTGAGAAGTGTTCAGAGCAGACAAAAACTTTCCAAGACACAGAAATATTTTGGTAGACTCTGGAGAACTTTGGAACAGCTTTTGCAGTATCAGAGGAGGTTAGGAAATATCAAATTACTGTTAAAATGAGCTAAGAATGGTACAAGGGTTGAATTTAGCTCTCCGCTCCCACCGGAATGGAAAAGAACAATCCCAATGTAAAACAAACTGATTTTGAGCTCAAGTGCAGTAACAAACGGAAATAATTTGTTTAACAAGGGAGGGCTGAAAAACTGTGGTAAATTCAACCAAATAAAAATTGCATCATAGAAGTGTTAAATCCTGGAACTGCATGACATACCACAAAAAAAGTATTTATTATTTTTATTTTATTTTACATTTGTTGACCGGGAGAATCCGACTGGATACATGTCAATTTTCACTGGCGGCCCAGGGAGAAAAGCTCCACAGATTAAGAACAAACAACTATGAGATTTCTACATAGCAAGCAAGTATTCATAGGAACACACACGATTTAACAAGATTCCATAGTTTTAAAGTTACAAAGTACAATATTCATTGGTAGTCGCATGTTTTAACAAAATTCCATAGTTTAAATTAGAGTAAAGTACTACTTAGAATGTACTGGTTTCCAGTAATAACATTGATTGACACAAATGTTAAGTAAAAGGGGGTTGGGAGTGGATGTTAGGCTTAGTTTTGTGAGATGCGGTTGGGTTTAAAGTTGGAATGTGTATAATTGCTGACTGTTGGTGTGGGTGTTCATAGGTGAGGCACTATAAGGAGGAGTCATGTTTCTTATTGAAGGGATAGAAGTGAAAAGGAGCATGAGAGTGGGTCAGAGGGTGTGTATGATGTGGCTCAACCTGGTGGGTAGCAAGGGCATAGCCATGCAAATTTTAGGTGTTCTTTTAGTAGCTTTTTGAATGTAACCATTGAGTTGGCTGAGGTAATAGTTCCAAATGTTACCAATGTAGTTAGGGAAGAGGGAGTCACCTGCTGTGTTATTGCTTTTGGTCACTTTCATTAGTCATTTATCACTAGGGCAAAGTTGTGTGGTATTAGTTTGTAGTTTAAGTAGATTAGATAGTGCTGTGTTTTTTTCAGGAAGTAGGAGTTTCTGGGCGAAAGAAAGCTGATGGAATGAGAGGAGATTTGGGAATTCAAGCCAATTAAGTTGATTTAGTGAATGACAGTGGTGGGCATGGTAAGGGGGCACCAGTAGCAAATTTGGCAATTTGATTGTAGCAGATGTTAAGCGTGGCCATTTCAGTTTTGGGTAAGTTGGTGAAGATGGGAGTGGCATAGAGTAGTGTGGAGAGGAGGTAGGTTTGAGCTATGGTTATTCTAGCATGTTGAGTTAGAAATGGTTTGTTTTTATAAAGACTGCCCAGTATAGGATAGCCACTTCATTAATGAATACGTATAAGGAAGAAGCTGTTGTCACTGTTGGTCATCACAGAGGTGTACAATGTCACACTTGGTGATGCTGAGTCATCCATCTATGCCTTATACATCATACCCTCCACATCACAGAAGTGGACACTAGTGTGTGGATAGACACACCAAACTAGTTTAGATACATTACCCTCATATGCTGACCCATAGGATACATGTACTACCTATTCCTGTATATACCACTGTTTGTATGACTTTATGAATGTTAACTACATGACCTTTCAGACATCAGCTGGGGACAGAATAGACATATCCCAGGCAACTGGGTTTCACTCTGAAACCTGCAAAGTTAAGATAGATGAACTGTATGATAACATACTTGACTCTGAAAAATGCTTATGCTGCACTAAGATTAAGAAGTTACAGCAGGATTTGAATGATTTCAACAAGGAAAATGTGTTCTCTTGGCCACAAGAGGATGGGGAGATTAATATGAATACTCCCTGCCTGGAATTGACAGAGATGCTGTAATAAATTATGTGAATACACACAGTATGGTTGCTGCTATTGAAATTAATGGGAGAGACAAGGTAGTGGATATGAATAGAGGGTCTATATTAAATCAGCGAATGCTTAAAAAAGTGAATGCTGATTTATTGACCCCATATAAGAGAAAGCTTACAATCCCGAACACTCGGAACAGTGATTTTTTTCCCAGGGAAAAAAAATCATTGTTCAACAAAATAAAAAAATAATAAAATAAAAAAACTGCAAAACATTACATAAAGTGGTGGCTTCGCCCCCCACACCACCCTACTTAAATATACCAACTCCGAGATTGCACTACAGTGAGGAAAACGGCAAATTAGTGGAGGCGGCCAATTGATTTTTTTCCCAGGGAAAGAAATCACTTATATGCCATTTCGCTATTTTGCTGTTTCATGCTTTCAAGTTCAATCAAGGCGCATTCTAAGGATTGTGTCTTCAATTATATAATAGGAACCCGAATAGATTGGTTACTCATATTAAAGAACCGAGACAAGAACCAATGCCTTCTACATCTAATTTCATAAATTTAAAAATGGCTTCAACATAATTTACTTTGCCAGTCCCTTTACCTGTTGAGAATAGTCAGAGAAAAGGTCATGCACTGTGCAGAACGGTGAGGGAGTGTCTTCATCATCAGAATACAATGAACATGGTGCAGACAAGGAGCAGGAGATAGAAAGTTTAGCATTTAATATCTCTTCCTGCACTTTGTTGTGACTGCAGTTAGCTTTGTTGAACAAAGGTCTTTCTTTTATTCCTTCTCAATCCTCTAATTTGATGGGAGTACTTGTTGACCTTAGATTGTTTACATGGAACATTTTTTATCTCTTTTGTACTCTGAATGAACAGTTTCTAATAGTGTCTTTAGGAAACCAAACTCATTTGTTCCCACTGCCAATCCACATATTAAGACATTTGTGTCACTCTGATAAGGAAAATCATAAATCCTTTACTAGTGAACACAAATATACTTTTTGCAACACTACAGCTGATGAACTGTCTGCATTGAGAGATCTTAGAGAGGTCTCATACACTGAAATAAGACCTGCAGACAAAGGTGGAGGTGTGGTGATAATGGAGAGGTCCTTTTATCTTGAACAGATGCAACAGCTGTTGAGTGATAATATGACCTATGTCAATGTGATGAAATAAAAAATTAGAGTTCTTATTGATACAGATAATTTATTTTGGTGTGATCTGTTAATGACTAGTCTTATTGATTCTAGCTGACATGATTATCTTGTGGTTGAGCATCCAGTAGTTCCAGTTTTGTGTGGAGTTCCGAAGGTCCATAAAGATCAGAATCAATCACCTATGAGACCGATTTTGTCAAGAAAAGGGTGGGCAACTGAGCCCCTTTTGATTCATATTGAACATACTTTAAGACCTGTTTTGGACACTGTAGCTACTGTTTTGAAAGATACAAAAAGTTATGTAGAAGATTTGTATGAATGGACAGGGACAACTTGTTATAATAATGATTTTTTTATTTGTTACTTTAGACGTAGCATAGTTGTTTACTGCCATCCCAATGAGTTTGGTCTAGAAAGGATTTGGACTTTCTTGATGAAAACAGATTTTAGTGATAATAAAGGTGAGATGATTTGTATCCTCTTAGAGCCTGTATTAAGGAATAATCCTTTTATATTTCAGGAAAAATGCTATATTCAGAGAATGGGTGTAGCTATGGGCACTGCACGTGCCAATATGTATGCAGATTCAGTTTTGACACTATGGGAACATGAGAGAGTATTTACAGATCATCTTTTTAAGTCAATATATTTCTACAGGTGCTTTGTGGATGATATTTTTATCATCTGGGGTGACATGGAAGAGCGTCTTGTAGATTTTGTGGAGTTCTTACACAGTACCACTACATTCCTTAAATTCAGTTATCAGTCATCAGCTGAGTGTATTGATTTTCTGGACATTACAGTCAAGAGAAATTAATTGAAACAACTTAATGCTTGCTTATGTAGAAAAGATTGTAAAAAGGATACACGGTTACATAAGTCTAGCAAGCATCCAGGGCATATTACAAAGAATGTCTTCAAGGTTCTGTTTTTGAGGCTCATGAGGTTAAACAGTGTGGATACTGAGAGGAATCAAACCTTTTCTAATTTTAGGAAGGATTTCATTAAGAGGGGGTATAGAACGATTGATACAGATACCTGTATTAAAGAGGTTCTGATCTGTATGGATATGAAGGGGCAAGCCTTATTTTTCACATAGAAGCAATAATAGTCTTGCTGGAAGCAATGAAACCACTTCAATTAATACCAGGAATAGACTTTTTTACTTATTCTAATGATATCAACTTGGTTTGTGAAGTGATGAGAAAGTATTGGCCGATTCTGTTAGTGGACCCTTTGATTAGTAAGATAATTGATACTAACCCAAGATTTAGTTTTAGGAATAATCTGTCCCTCAAAAGGCAATTGTGCTACAAAAATGTGAATAGAGTTCATAGACAAGACTCTGAACTGAGTGGCATTTTTATTGCAGGACATGTACAGCATGTAATTTTATTTTTACATGCACATCTTTTTGTTATGGACCAACAAGTTTCAAGTTGGAGTTTGATTTTTTTTGCAAATTGTAGGAGTACAGATTTGATTTATATGGCATGCTGTGGTGAATGCAGTGCTTTTTACATTGGCATTACTAACTGCAGCCTGAGAGAGAGCATACTCGATCATATGAATGATCTTTGCAGGAGGAGGATACTAGTGCTTTTGCAAGGTATGTGAAAGAGAAGAGAGAGGAACATTGCTTTAGGCTTTTTGTTCTAGAATCAATAAGAAAAGAAATGGGGACTTAAGAAATAGAACAGAGTCTGAGAAGCAAAAGATTCTTTTACTTAAATTTTATATAGCATCTGGGCTTAATGAGAAACTAACATTGGAACCTTTTCTAAAGAGCCGCCCACTTAGACAGTAAGAGGGCGTTGCTTCTCTGGAGGTTTGGTTCTTTTAGAGTTGGTTGAAAGATTCTAGGTTTTATAAATGAAAAGTAGCAGTAAACAATGATTTTTTGAAATGATGTCATCCCTCCTTTTAGTGATTGGTGCTTCTTAGTATTTTAAACATATGTTTTTCATTCTGTTTTATGGTCTGAAGAAGGAAATTGTTTCTGAATGTGCTAACCTGTTTGTTACATTAATGATTTGCTACCTTCAAGCCATGGTAGTGTCTTATTTGTTTTACAGATGAACAGTTGGCCAGACACACAATACACTCCCCTCCCTCTTGCCCAGCCATTCAGTCCCATTTCTCTGCCCTGCTCTGATTCTTCTTGAATGCATTTTATTTAAAAAATATTAATGATTTATTCTTTTAAAGTGTAGCAAGGGTGGCACAGTGGCTCAGCAGATAGCATTGTTGCATCACAGTAAGAAGTTCCCCAGTTCAATTCTCAGCTGGAGTGCATTCTGTGTGTAGTGTGCATGTCCTCCCTGTGTTCACTTTGGTTTCTTCTGAGTGCTCTGGTTTCCTCCCACATTCTAAAGGCATGCAGTAGATGGATTGAACACATTAAATTAGCCATAGGTATGTGTGTGTGTGTGTGTGTGTGTGTGTGTGAGTGAGGTGTGCCCAACCCCATGTGGGAATATGAGAGCAGGGTTGAGAGCCGGGCTAGAAAGCTGACCCCATAAAAACTGTAACCGCTACACAAGTCATGAATACTGGATTGCACTCATTACACAATCTGTTGACTGGCACAAGAAAGGAGGAGAGAGAAAGTATAAACTGCTTCCTACAAATCTAGCAAGCAGTTATTATGGTTTATATCCTACCTGCATGCAGTGCTATAACACTCATGTTTTAGTTAAAAAATAAGTCATCTTACAAATTGTGCAACTGCTTGCAATGTAGCAAGCAGTTGCTACAGTTGGGGACCATGCACAGAGTTGGAGAACACTCAAGATTGAGCGCAAATACAATACCAATTTTTAAAAGTCGGTATTGTATTAGAGGTCAGGATTGGATGATCACGCCCCTCCCAACACTTGCACCTGGGGCAATTGCACCTCTCGCCTCAACTTGGCTACACTACTGATAGTTTGCAATGCACAGAGTATTATAATACAATTCTTTGGAAGATACACAAGATGAATAGTTTAGAAATTTTAAATAGGAATTACTGCTTTCAGTCTATGAAAATGCACATTGCAGATTGTTTACAACTATATGAGGTTATAGAATATAATATTTTAGTGATAAGATTAAGAATTTGTTTTTAAAAGTTTGATATTTTTTTAAGAAGATGAAGAATAAGAAAATTATTTGTTTATCCCACATTTTATTTTAAGAAAGAATGGAATATTTGTGATTATTTAGTTTATAACAGTTGAGTTCCCTGCAGTATCAAGTCAAATAATGATTAACAGGGTACTATCCCCTGTAATAGTTGCTGCATTTGTCAGTGTGTTATTTTCAAAATAGGGAATTTTTGAAGAAAAAAAATGTGATACTATTGGTTCTTTCACTTGTGACAGTAAATATTTTGCTTATGCTTTCAGATGCTCCCATGATCTGATTTATAAAGGAGAAACCAAGTGAAAACTTAAAGCCAGGTTACAGGAGCACGTTACAGATATTTATACAACCAGTATTAATAAACAACATTTTGTAATGCATTATAATAGTATGTCTGTTTGAAAGAATACTGCATTATAACTACTTAACATTAAAGGATGTAAAACTGTTGATGAGATAAATATACTTGAGAAGAAATAAGCTTTGTTAATTTTAAAATTTCAGACCTTAATACAGAATGGCCTGAATACATATCTTAATTTGAGGGTTTTAATATAATATCATTACTTTAATTATTCATCTTCTAAGATTTGTTAACTGCTGGGAAACCACAAAGGATGGAAGAAGACCACACAATGCATCAGTTTTAGCACTACTAAACTTTAATTAAATGCTTTAGTCTCAAAAGACTTCTTCAGACTACATTTTCACAAATCATACCATTCCCTTTTAAACAACCACAAACCAATAAAATTCTTAGAACAATATAATCTAATTACATTCAGTTGTCCCACCCCCATAAAATAGTAATACAATCAAATACAAATCATGCTAAAAGCCTAATAAAAAGCTTTTTACTCAATAAAAGTTAAATAATTACTATTAAATTTTTAGCCTTTGTTCTTTTAAAAAACATTTTATGTTAACATTCTCATTTAACCTTGGGAAGTTATCTGCGTTTAATTTAACTTGCCATTCAGTTCCAATAATTTCCAGCTTGTTTTACTAACATCCACCGCTCATAGCCATAGGTACCTGTACTAATACCGAAAACAGAATTCTTTTTATATTTCTCACAGTTTAAATTATGCTAAAATAAGGCATTATTAGAATCTCTTATTCTAATAGAATGAAGATGCACTTTAATTAATTTCTCTGAAGTTCTAGTGGTCATTCCTGTATAAAAAGCTGAACAACCTGAACATTTACCAACATAAACAACTCCTAACTTTTACAAGTAAAATGCCCTTCTAAATGAATAATATAATCAGTATGTTCAAAAGCTGTATAGGGACTGACATATATAAATCTACATACTTTGCACATGCCACAAGTAAACATTCCTTTAGGTTTACCAGTATTTGGCTTTTCTACACTTGTTTTATCTCTCTGTAAATAACGTTTTCGGCAATTTTTGTTTTATATGCAAAATTAGGTCTAGGTCCTATTATTTTAAACAAACCAGAATCTCCTTCCAGAGTACTTTTACTCTTACATCTCCACAAGGTAAACAGCGCCATAAAACTATATTGAAGGATTTGAATTTTGGCCATTATATAAACAAAGCACACTGGAAGGACACATTTATTACCCAACATTTACCCCAGCTTTGTAATTAACTGCCATTATGTATTAAACAGAGTGCAATCTTTGTATCCCTCAAGACCCATCTTGATAATTGAAGAGGGATCTGCAAATTCACAGCAGGCTTGACCTGCTTTGCCATCCTAGAAACACGAGGTACATTCACAGGGTGGGTACTGGTAAGGTACAAATGCCCTCATGACTTCCTAGTCCTGTAATTCTTATGACCCATTTATTTTATTATTGTTAATGGTTGCCTCTGTATACCTGAGCTTTGTATAGGTTACATTCTCTAGGTGGCTAGGTGCAGAAGCTGTAATTACAAAATTAATTATTTGTTAATAAGGTCAAAAACCTAATGTAAACAACTGACAAAAAGAGTGCATCCTTTGATTTCATCTGCCAAGATTGTACTTAAGCAATTATACTCTGAAGTTGTTGATTAATATGTGATAACTTTCTGCCCAAGATAAGTGTATTGAAGTGGAGAGATCTAGATAGGGCATTACATGTACTACACAGGCATTCAGCACAACAGTAGTAATAATAATCTACATTAAGCAAATACATAATCCAACAGCTGGTCAGGGTTGGAGGTTAAGATGCATCTTTGGAAATGAAAATGATTTTTATCAAATTCAGGTGGAGAACTGATTCTCAATTTGCGATATTGTAAAGATGGTGTTGCTTCAGTCTTGGTAACCTAAATTTTGCATCTTGATGAATATGTTTTATAAGTTGTTTCTTGACTAAAAGCCATCACAGATAATATTTTGCAACACGGTCTTTAATTATGATTTTGCAGGCCCAACTTCTATTTTTCTTTTCTTTTTTGTATAATGTAATTACCTGTACATATATAATTCTTTAAAAAGCTGTCCTCTTTACTTGATAAAAAGTGGGTTCATCCTGATTTAATGGCAATAATGAGATGAGTACCTAAATATACCGTTCAGTATTTTGAAATTTTGTTAAGAGTAACAAAATGTTTTTGCCCCGCTTAGAACATTATTTTTAATGGGCAGCAATCTGACCAGCTCTTGCTATAAATTTCACTATCACGTATATAATCCAATTAAATTATCTGAACTTAACATGAAATCAGTTCTAATAAAAGTTTTGGTTTCTAAAGTGAATATGCATAAATTTGGATTCATTTAGATTTCTCTCTCTTATCTCTCAAAAAGTCATTGGATCCCACAAAAGTTACTATGAGTAGTACATGCCTTTTTTGGTACTTGTCCAATTTATTACCAGTTAGTATGTTTGAACAGGCATCATTGATACTTAAGTGTCTTTCAAAAAAAATCTTTGTACAACACAAAAGAAACAGAGTATGTCAGTCAACATGAATCCAAATGACCTAGAAAGAAAAGACCTCTGATCTTCATGCTGCTAACAATTTAACTACATTTGTTTTGTCTGTAAAAAAAAATAAGAGAGTCAATGCTTTTGTCTTTCTTATTTGGTAGACTGACACAGCAAAATATAATTATTTTGTTAATCTTCTTAATCCATTTATCTAACTCCACATATTTTAGTCATCCTGTATTAGTTGAAGTTGCTAGAAGCAGCATATATCACCTTGTGGTTGTACGGCATGATATAAGATGTTTCCATATTTCAGTGAGTTATTGGTAGCATTTATGTTGAGTAAATTGCTTCAGAGTATCATATCCATCTATTACTTAATACAATCCTCCACAAAACTATGTTTTCTACATTCTCAATGTCTTCCTGTTGTAGGGTGTCTTTATCCTAATACCCTATACTCTCAATATGAGACAAGAAGACAATAAACAGCAACAATAAAAACACAATAGAATATTTTGTGTAACTTCTTGAGGCTAAGATCTGTGCTGATACTGACATATGTGAAACAAATGTAAGAAAAATTGCTTAACAAGCATGACCTAAACAAAAAGAGAAAATATAAACTTTAAAAATGAACAACATAGGGACTTTCCTCAGTCTAATATTTTTAGTGTCCTTCGTTCTACCCCAAGTTATCTTTTACTTTGTCCCCTAACTTAGCTTAAGCATGCTCCAGTAATTCCAGGCATTTTTTTTTTTAACGTGCAGCAGCTCTTGAATTGTTTCAGGATGCTGTGGTTGTTTATCTTGAACTCACTGGTATTGTTTAATACAATGTGGTTTATATTTGCTCAGTTATTGTATCTTAGGCTGCAATGTACAAACCCAAGGTTCATAGGTTCACAGGTATATACTAGGCTAACAGCTACCAGGGCCTTTATAAGCCTAGACAGTAGTTGAGTGGGATGACGGTGTGTCTCCATGAGTGCAGGCTTCAGAGTAAAGCCAGGAGGAACACTAGATGACAACAGAAGGAATTTTTATTGTATTATTTTGAATCAACTCATATGAAAAGTTAATAGAGCAATAGGTCTTACATCTGGGTGTGTTATCTGAAGAATAGGAAGAATAAAAATCTAATATCTGGCATTATTGACTGACTGACCGATCATCTGTGATGTAAGAAGGGCTGGGAAAAAATACATCATGAACATTCTGCCGACTCAGGGACAGGTAAGAAATGTGTGTGTGTGTGTGTGTGTGTGTGTGTGTGTGTGTGTGTGTGTGTGTGTGTGTGTGTGTGTGTGTGTGTGTGTGCGCACACATGCGTGCGTGCTTCTCTGTGTATTTGCTTGTATGCATGCGTGTGGGAGAATAAATGGGTGGTCTCTGTGTCAACAAGATGCATAAGTTGCCAGTGTTGACTACAGCAGGAAAGTGCCGATTTACACTTGCTTTACTTAAGGATGATTCAGAGCTATTCTCACTGGGACTAACTGAATTCCATATTGGAAATGGTCCTTTTTGACCTCAGCTGTACTGCCAATGGTGGGGTTCTTTCTGAATTCCAAGGGAAGGGGTTGCATTGCATACATGCCACAAATTAAATTTTTCTTAAAACCTTTGCAAGAATTAGCATACAATGATTTTTAAATATAGCATTTGCACCTTGTCTTTGTTCATATTAATGTAGCTGTACCATGAGATAACTCGAATATTATTTAAAGCTCAAACATAAAACATTCCTAGTGAAAGTGTTTAATGTGCATTTTAGCATTTGTTATAACATATAGAAATTCATTATACAGTTTCCCCATCCAACCTATTTATTGAAAGCATTCTCTGTTATATAAACAGTTTGCTGTATTCAGATGATCCATTCATGATTTCAATAAAATCATCTTTTGTACTGTTTTAAAATTGCTTATGTTAAAGTGTTCCTGTTAAGTCTGTTATCCAACAAGAATTGCATTTCTCTTTGTGCTTGCATTGCACAATAAAGAATATTTAAGTGTATCTACTGTATAAAATTGTGTTATGCTTCTGCCAAATTTTGGGACAGAATTGCACTGTATGTTGTTAATATGAATTGTTTCTATTTCTTTTTAAATTCTATAGTTGATGGACAAAGAGTGTTATAAGGATATTGAAAAGATCAAGACATTTGGCAGCACATATATGGCAGCAGTGGGTCTAGCTCCAGCTACTGGTACCAAGGTATAGCATGTTAGTGAAACTATGTACCCTTATCTATTTTTTCTCTGTTGCTTGTACATCATTTATGTGTGGTTCATGTTGTATTTTATATTAGTAAGCGTTAAATCAGGGAACTCATATCAACCATTTTTCTTGTATTCAGGTGTCATTTGTCTTTGATTCATTAATTTAGCACATGTTTATTTCATTTTATTTTCTATTTACTGCAGTGTGGTACCCAGATTTATTTTATTTTATTGTAGTCTCTGTTTTTCACTGTAACATTTATTTATGTTTATTCTGTATGCCAAACAGCTGTAGCAGGTAGGCAGTCTTATTAGAAGATGCAGATGAATTCCATAATCTTATAGGGTGATTTCACCGTCCCCAAGGGGGAGTGACAGACAACCCGGATAGGTTTGGCTAGTAGGAATGCCTTTCTGAATCAAAGTGATTAGTTGTTACTAGATTTATGTTCAAGTCACAGATGTTTGTCTGTACCAAGCAAATTATATGCACCAGGGTTAGACACAGCAGCAGAACACTTCAGGATGAAGATGAAGAATAAACTTGGTGATCATCACATCTGGCATGAAATAGTATATTTGGGACCCTGAAGGACAGATAGTGAAAAACAATTGGTTCAGTTTCACTTCAGGCCACTTCACTTAAAAAAAAAAGTTGTATTGTATACAAGCTATCAGTTTCCCCCAACACTTTAACAACTATTTAAAACACAACACTGCACAATGACAAACCATGAATGATAAGCTTTTATATACCTGATAAAGCATAGGTGGAATATGAAATGAATGGGTCCTGACAACATCCTTAAATGCATCTTAAATACCATGATGCATGACTTAGCCATCCCCCTTCTAACAACAATGTTCAACCTTAGCCTCCATACACATTATGTACCAAGTGAATAGAGAAGACATTCCCCTACATAATTGAGGACCTTACACAGAGCCAGGTAATTGCAGACCTATAAGTCTGACAAGCCTCATATGCAAAGCTATTGAAAGACTTATCATTGAACTAATCAAGAAGGACATAGGGAGCCTCCAAATTCTGGACCCGTTTCAGTTTATTTTCATAAAGGTCAGGCCATGCTCAATCAGTCTGGTGGACTTTTTTTGAAAAGTTCACAAAAGCAATGGATGAAGGTAAAATGGCACACTTCACATGCCTTGACCTGGACAGAACTTTTGACACAGTCCGCCACTCAGGTATAGCAGAAAAACAAAATAAACTAGGAATAAACTGCTATGCCATGCAGTGGATAGTCAACCATAGAGAACACAGGAAATCAAATGGAGAAGTTATTTTCATAAAGATAGCAGGGACCTCTCCTGTTTGTCATCTACTTCTCTGAAGTAAAAGCCAATAACAGGGGCCTGTGGCTGACTAAGTTTGCAGATGACTACAATATAGGAATAGTTGTTCAGTTCCCAGATGAATCAGCTATCCTGCAGGAAGATTTGTCCCAAATAAATATCTGGTACCAAAATCATGGACTGAAACTAAATGCTGAAAAATGCATTATCATTTCTTTAGGGAAGTCCGCTATCCTGGGAAACTATCACATTAGCAATATTCCTCTAAGAGCTGATCCATTTGTTTGGGATTTGGGAACTTATGTAGACAGTGACATAACATTTGACCAACGTGTCTATTGTCATAGAAAAGTCCTTCTGTGTTGCACAGCTTATAAATGCTTATGAATAAAGGGATTGTGACTAGAGCTAGGGATGTCATTGCCACCTTCTTTAGGCCAGGATAATGCTCCTGTTGGCATGTATCTCTCCAGACACATGCAATATCTGGAACACCAACAGAGACACCCTACTAAAAGGATATAGGGCCTAAACAGTATGTTCTACAAGGACCGACTCAGAGCTCTGAAACTATACTCAGTATCCCACAGACTGCTAAGAGGTGACCTGTATCTGGCATACAAGGCTTCCTCTGACCCAGTACTGATGGATTTACTGGACATCAGCAACATCAATAGAATGGTTTGGAGGGACAGGAGTTCTCACAGATGATACCTCTTCCCTGGAACAGACTCCTCATCCTCATAAAACACACCTCATTCCTGTCTATATTCAACAGTAACTTAGATCTTATGGATGGGAAACAGAAAATCTACCCCAGGTCTACTTATGGACAGAGGCAGCTACTAAATGCTTTATCTCATGCAAGATTCCCCTCAAATTATCTACTTTATGATCCAAGGTATTATCACTAGGGGTAATATATAATTTTTGACCATGAGATGGGTAAAGTCAATCTAACACCAAATTGGATAGGTTAATTCAAGCAGCAAAAGAGAAACTGGCTAGGATTAAAATGGTCCACAAGGACGGTTAGCCTAGTTCTTGCATATGACGCTATGTTCTTATAAATGTATGTAACAGTTTAAGTTTGTTTCTAATTAAAGTAGTCCGGTATGAAAATTAATGGTTTCTTCATCAGTTTTATACTATTAAGGGCTTAAAAGTGCTTACGATGGAGGCCTAACCTTCTAAATGAGTCTGCTCAAAGTTCTATATGCTTACACATCTTATAGTCCTCATGGTCAGATCTGACCAAGCAAAACTAGTGCTCCAGTTTCAAACTAATTTTATTTTTTCTCCCATAATACATCTGTCCCCAAGTTACCACAAATCAGGTTTGCTAACCTATAATCAAAAAAGACATTTGCCATAATGGAGAAGACCAGATAAGAGCTAAAAACAGTTTTCAGGTAATTTGGAATTACATGTGGGAGGGTAATGGAGGGAATGGTATAGGACAGATGTTAGTGAAAGGATTTAGCATTATGGTAGATATATAACTACCATGTTATATTCATCCTGTTTATCCACTCTAGCTGATGGGTCAGAATCACAAGCTAGTAGAAAACTGGGTGGTATCTTGGCAGGAGACCTTCAAGAATAATGGCTCCAAAGGAAGTCCTAGACCTCAAAATCGTATCTGATTTGTAATGTCTAGCAAAGGTAAGCAATGTACACCAAGTTGCTGTGGTACAAAATAAAAGCTGGAGAAGTGGTAAAGGACTTAGTGAAGTGACTTCTTGGTCTGCATGACAAGGGCCAGTTCTGCATAGAATACACAAGGAAATGCAATCAAAAAGACATCTGGAAAGGGATCCCTTTGAAAGTTTAGTCCCCAATTTGTTTGTAGCAAAGGAAGTGCAAAGCCTAGAAAAAATCCTGAATGATTTAGTTTTGTGAAGATAAAATCTTAACTGTCTGTGAATACCAAAAGTATGGAGGACATATTCTCACGCAAATGGAATTCCTTAGAAAAAATACTGGTAAATGGATAGACTGGTTTAAGTTTGAGTCAGATGCCACCTTGGGAATAAAGGATGAATTTGTTTGCAGTAATACCCTGTTCTTGTGAAAGACCAAATATGGTGGGACAGAAGATAAAGCTTGTAACTCTGAATGTCATTTATCTGAAGTAATTACAACTAGAAAAAAAAACATTTTTTGGGAAAGAAATTTTAGTTAAATAGAAAGATGGTGTCTCAAAAAAAGCTTTAGTTAGGTCTTCCAAAGTTAAGATACGCAGAAATGGAGGAGAAATGTTCCTTTCACAGAGGTTTAACATAACATGATAGTATTCTAACTGTGCCTCCCAGTTTCCACCTCTTACATTTGGGTTAGCCTTTTCCAACACAACAAAAAGAAAATCTTGAAACTTTTACATTCGTTGGCACTTTTATATAGGAAGTCATTAAAATTACTTGTCTTTATCGGGTTTATATTATGAAAGCGAAAAACCCTGTGCTCGAATACCAAAACATCGACCCCTATACTGCAAACTGCGAAAATCCCGAAAGCACTCAACAGCAAAAAAAAAAATTTAACTGTCATACTCGGCCAACCTCACCACTAACTATATACTACCTACCCAAATAAAATAAATAAACCACATGCATACACTAACCAAACCCTACTTCTAACCTAAAGTAAAGCACAAAACCCTACTTCTAACCTTACACTAAACCCCACATACACAACTAACTATGCACTATCCTTAACCCCTCCCTAACCCTAAGGTCCGTAACTACCACACACGTCCCCTACAGACATACACGCAAACAAAACAAATAATCCACATACATACATTTAATAAAACCCTACCTCCAACACTACTAAACCCCACATACAAAACTATCTATGCACTATCCTTAACCCCTCCCTAACCCTAAGGTCCGTAACTACCTCACACTTCACCTATGAAAATATACACAAACAAAATAAATAACCTACATACATACATTTAACAAAACCCTACCTCTAACCTTACACTAAATCTAACATACATTACTTATCTAAGCACTTACCTTAACCCGCACCCTATCATAAACGCCGTAACTATCTAACACTTACCTTATGCATCTAATCCACAGGCAGGCCAACCATGGAAATTCGATATTTCCATTTTTTATTTGTTTTTTTTTTTTTTTTTTGTTTTTTTCCTTTTTTTTTTTTTTTATTTTTTTTTTTTTTTTTTTTTTTTTTCTTTTTTTGTTTTGTTTATTTTTTTTTTTTTTTTTTTTTTTTATCTTTTTTTTTTTTTTTTTTTTTTTTTTTTTTTTTTTTTTTTTTTTTTTTTTTTTTTTTTTTTGATAATTATCAATCAACAGCATTCTTACACTGAAAGCTGTTAAGCTTTGAGATATAGACTTTCAGATATAATGAAAATGTTGTTCATCTATGTTATTAAAGACCTTTGGGTATACACACTGAAGAAATTAAATTATTTATGATGTTTTATTAGTTAACCAAGCCACTGGGGATGCACAAGCCAGTGCATTTCTTTGTGCCGGTCCCAAGCCCGGATAAATGGGGAGGGTTGCGTCAGGAACGGCATCTGGCGTAAAACTTCACCAATTCATTTCATGCAGACACCAATAAACATTTTTATACCGATCGGTCGAGGCCCGGGTTAACGACAACCACCACCAGTACTGTTAGCCTACAGGGTGCTGGCGGAAATCGGGCTACTGTTGGCCGAAGGAGGAGAACAGGCGGAAGACATGGCTAAAGGCAGGAAGAGAGGAGAAAGGCTAGGACTGTGGTAGTGAGGGTCGGAACTTTGAATGTTGGCAGTATGACTGGTATAGGGAGAGAGCTAGCTGATATGATGGACAGAAGGAAGGTTGGTATATTGTGTGCAAGAGACCAGATGGAAGGGGAGTAAGGCTAGGTGTATCAGAAGTGGGTCCAGATTGTTTTATCATGGTGTGGATGGGGGGAGAAATGGTGTAGGAGTTATTCTGAAGGAACAGTATGCTAAGAGTGTTTTGGAGGTGAAAAGAGTGTCAGATAGAGTGATGCTTATGAAGCTGGAAATTGATGGTGTAATGATGAATGCTGTTAGTGCATATGCTCCACAAGTTGGGTATGCAATGGATGAGAAAGAAACATTTTGGAGTGAATTGGATAAAGTGGTGATGACTATACCCAAGGGTGAGAGAGTGGTGATTGGAGCAGATTTCAATGGGCATGTTGGTGAAGGGAACAGAGGAGATGAGGAAGTGATGGGTAGATATGGTGTTAAAGGAATGCAGAAGGTCAGATGGTAGTGGATTTTGCGAAAAGGATGGACATGGCTGTGGTGAATGCATATTTTAACAAGAGGGAGGAGGATAGGGTGACATTCAAGAGTGGAGGAAGATGCACACAGGTGGATTATATCTTATGTAGGAGGGCCAGTTTGAAGGAGATTGGAGACTGTAAAGTGTTGACCGGAGAAAGTGTAGTTAGGCAGCATAAGATGGTGGCTTGTAGGATGACGTTGGTGATCAAGAAGAGGAGGAATGTGAGGGCAGCACCAAGGATCAAATGGTGGAAATTGAAAAAGGGTAATTGTGAGGTGGAGTTCAGGGATGAGTTAAGGCAGGCACTGGGCGGCAGTGAAGAGTTACCAAACAGCTGGGTAACTACAGCAGAGCTAGTAAGGGAGACGGCTAGAAAGGTGCTTGGTATCACATGTGGACAGAGGAAGGATGACAAGGAGACGTGGTGGAATGAGGAAGTACAGGAGAGTATACAGAGAAAGAGGTTGACAAAGAAGAAGTGGAATTGTCAGAGATGAAGAAAGTAGACAGGAGTATAAGGAGATGAGGTGCATGGCAAAGAGAGAGGTGGCAAAGGCTAAGGATAAGGCATATGAAGAGTTGTATGAAAGGTTGGACACTAAGGAGGGAGAAAAGGACCTGTACTGATTGGCGAGACAGAGGGACCGAGCTAGCAAAGATGTGCAGCAGGTAAAGGTGATAAAGGATATTGAGGAAACATACCCACAAGCGAGGAGAGTGTGTTGAGGAGATGGAAAGAGTACTTTGAGGGGTTGATGAGAATGAGAGGGAGAGAAGGTTGGATGATGTAGGGATAGTAAATCATGAAGTACAATGGATTAGCAAGGAGGAAGTAAGGATAGCTATGAAGAGAATGAAGAATGGAAAGGCTGTTAGCCCAGATGACATAACCTGTGGAAGTATGGAGGTGTTTAGGTGAAATGGCAGTGGAGTTTTTAACCAGATTGTTTAATGAAATCTTGGAAAGTGAGAGGATGCCTGAGGAATGGAGAAAAAGTGTTTTGGTACCGATTTTTAAGAATAAGGGGGATGTGCAGAGCTGTATTAACTACAGAGGGATTAAATTGATCAATCACAGCATGAAGTTATGGGAAAGTAGTGGAAGCAAGGTTAAGAAGAGACGTGATGATTAGTCATCAGCAGTATGGTTTCATGCCAGGAAAGAGCACTACAGATGCAATCTTTGCTCTGAGTGTGTTGATGGAGAAGTACAGAGAATGTCGGAAGGAGTTGCATTGTGCTTTTGTAGACTTAGAGAAAAGCATATGACAGGGTGCCTAGAGAGCAGTTGTGGTATTGTATGAGGAAGTCAGGAGTGTCAGAAAAGTATGTAAAAGTGGTACAGGATATGTACGAGGGTAGTGTGACAGTGGTGAGGTCTGCGGTGGGAGTGATGGATCCATTTAAGGTGGAGGTGGGGATACATCAAGGATCAGCTCTGAGCCCTTTCTTATTTGCAATGGAGATGGACAGGTTGACAGATGAGATCAGACGGGAGTCCCCGTGGACTATGATGACATTGTGATCTGTAGTGAGAGTAGGGACCAGGTGGAGGAGACCCTGGAGAGATGGAGATATGCTCTAGAGAGAAGAGGAATGAAGGTCAGCAGGACTAAGACAGAATATATGTGTGTGAATGAGAGGGAGGATAGAGGAATGGTGAGGATGCAAGGAGTAGAGGTGGCAAAGGTGGATGAGTTTAAATACTTGGGGTCAATAGTTCAGAGTAATGGTGAGTGTGGAAGAGAGGTGAAGAAGAGAGTACAGGTAGAATGGAGTGGGTGGAGAAGAGTGTCAGGAGTGATTTGTGAAGATAAAATCTTAACTGTCTGTGAATACCAAAAGTATGGAGGACATATTCTCACGCAAATGGAATTCCTTAGAAAAATACTGGTAAATGGATAGACTGGTTTAAGTTTGAGTCAGATGCCACCTTGGGAATAAAGGATGAATTTGTTTGCAGTAATACCCTGTTCTTGTGAAAGACCAAATATGGTGGGACAGAAGATAAAGCTTGTAACTCTGAATGTCATTTATCTGAAGTAATTACAACTAGAAAAAAAAACATTTTTTGGGAAAGAAATTTTAGCTAAATAGAAAGATGGTGTCTCAAAAAAAGCTTTAGTTAGGTCTTCCAAAGTTAAGATACGCAGAAATGGAGGAGAAATGTTCCTTTCATAGAGGTTTAACATAACATGATAGTATTCTAACTGTGCCTCCCAGTTTCCACCTCTTACATTTGGGTTAGCCTTTTCCAACACAACAAAAAGAAAATCTTGACACTTTTACATTCGTTGGCACTTTTATATAGGAAGTCATTAAAATTACTTGTCTTTATCAGGTTTATATTATGAAAGCGAAAAACCCTGTGCCCGAATACCAAAACATCGACCCCTATACTGCAAACTGCGAAAATCCCGAAAGCACTCAACAGCAAAAAAAAAAAATGTAACTGTCATACTCGGCCAACCTCACCACTAGCTATATACTACCTACCCAAATAAAATAAATAAACCACATGCATACACTAACCAAACCCTACTTCTAACCTAAAGTAAAGCACAAAACCCTACTTCTAATCTTACACTAAACCCCACATACACAACTAGCTATGCACTATCCTTAACCCCTCCCTAACCCTAAGGTCCGTAACTACCACACACGTCCCCTACAGACATACACGCAAACAAAACAAATAATCCACATACATACATTTAATAAAACCCTACCTCCAACACTACTAAACCCCACATACAAAACTGTCTATGCACTATCCTTAACCCCTCCCTAACCCTAAGGTCCGTAACTACCTCACACTTCCCCTATGAAAATATACACAAACAAAATAAATAACCTACATGCATACATTTAACAAAACCCTACCTCTAACCTTACACTAAATCTAACATACATTACTTATCTAAGCACTTACCTTAACCCGCACCCTATCATAAACGCCGTAACTATCTAACACTTACCTTATGCAGCTAATCCACAGGCAGGCCAACCATGGAAATTCGATATTTCCATTTTCACGGTTTTCAACTTTCGCTCTAAGTCCACTTCGCGCTATACGGTTTGATGTTTCCGTATTCACGTAAATGTCTTTTCGCTTTCCTAATATAGACCTGTCTTTATCACATAATTGTGTTGGCAAGTCCGTGTTCTCAATGATTTCTAACGTTTCCCTAAGTAAAATGCTCTGCAAATTAAGCATGTAGCAACATAACTGATCCCTTTTGTGTTACAATCATAACATCCATTAAAAAAAAATACCCTTTGGTAATTTGCTATCACTGTCTTTGTACCTTCATAAATTCATTTTTAGTTCTTGCATGCCCTGCATGTTCTCATTATTCATAGTTGCCTACTCACTATTAACCCTATATGTATTCTCAAAAAATGATTTTCAACTTCTACCCTTTTTATAAACATATTTGAGGCATTGCCCTAAAAGACTAGTCATGTTAAAAGATTCAAAAACATTTTTCTAGTTCTAGTTTAAATACTTTTAATTTCTTTTGCCTTGTTCCCACACTATGTATCATATCTTTCATGTAGTAATTATTGTTAATACTGTCCTTAACTATAA
Source organism: Protopterus annectens (assembly GCF_019279795.1). Classification (NCBI taxonomy): domain Eukaryota; kingdom Metazoa; phylum Chordata; order Ceratodontiformes; family Protopteridae; genus Protopterus; species Protopterus annectens. Next base: position 485,866,562 of record NC_056731.1, read on the forward strand.
AATCTGAATTTCATAAGAAAATACTTAAACTTAGTATGCCTACCCTTCAGTATTTCATTAGCCAATTCTCTTATTTCTGTTAAGGTACTCCTGCCTAAGAGGATAGCATGTTGTTTTTCTGTATATGATAGAGTCATACCAATGTTCTCCATTAGTTTTGGTTAACCGTGCATCCAGAAAAATGAATAATATCAAAACTGTATTCAGCTGTAAATTATAAAGAAAGAAATTTTAGAATTAATGTATAATACAGATTTATCATAATTATACTAGAATGTTATGGGGCACAAGAAACTGAGCATTTTAAACAAGGATTAGAAATATGTTTTTGAATCCATTAACATGAATGGTCTTTTTGGACAGTGCCCCAAATATGTATAAACAAAGGTTAGAAATTTAAAATCATTGAGATTACATGTAGGATTAATGATGAACATACAATTATGAATAAAGTATGAAAAATATGAGGCATTCAATCAATGTAGATTTGTTTATGATCACACAAATATAATGATAAATTACCAAAGGGCAATTTCTTGTAATGGGAGTTATGACTGTAACATAAAAGGGGTCATTTGCATTGCTACATGCTTAACATGCCTAGCATTTTATGTAATAAAAATAAAGAAATCCAATGGATTAACAAATGCAATTGTGATTAAAAATGATAATTTTAATAATGCAGTATGTAAACACTTCAATGAATGTAAACATTTGAAGAAATATTTGTTTTTTTGTCTTGGAAAATGTTAAACCCAATGAAAGAGGTAGAAATTAGGAGGCACAGTTAGAATACAGTGAGCTTTATTTCCAGTTATTGCTTAATGCCACTATTTTCCTGGTATTAGTGATAATTATCAATCAACAGCATTCTTACACTGAAAGCTGTTAAGCTTTGAGATATAGACTTTCAGATATAATGAAAATGTTGTTCATCTATGTTATTAAAGACCTTTGGGAATACACACTGATGAAATTAAATTATTTATGATGTTTTATTAGTTAACCAAGCCACTGGGGATGCACAAGCCAGTGCATTTCTTTGTGCCGGTCCCAAGCCCGGATAAATGGGGAGGGTTGCGTCAGGAACGGCATCTGGCGTAAAACTTCACCAATTCATTTCATGCAGACACCAATAAACATTTTTATACCGATCGGTCGAGGCCCGGGTTAACGACAACCACCACCAGTACTGTTAGCCTACAGGGTGCTGGCGGAAATTGGGCTACTGTTGGCCGAAGGAGGAGAACAGGCGGAAGACATGGCTAAAGGCAGGAAGAGAGGAGAAAGGCTAGGACTGTGGTAGTGAGGGTCGGAACTTTGAATGTTGGCAGTATGACTGGTATAGGGAGAGAGCTAGCTGATATGATGGACAGAAGGAAGGTTGGTATATTGTGTGTGCAAGAGACCAGATGGAAGGGGAGTAAGGCTAGGTGTATCGGAAGTGGGTCCAGATTGTTTTATCATGGTGTGGATGGGGGGAGAAATGGTGTAGGAGTTATTCTGAAGGAACAGTATGCTAAGAGTGTTTTGGAGGTGAAAAGAGTGTCAGATAGAGTGATGTTTATGAAGCTGGAAATTGATGGTGTAATGATGAATGCTGTTAGTGCATATGCTCCACAAGTTGGGTGTGTAATGGATGAGAAAGAAACATTTTGGAGTGAATTGGATAAAGTGGTGATGACTATACCCAAGGGTGAGAGAGTGGTGATTGGAGCAGATTTCAATGGGCATGTTGGTGAAGGGAACAGAGGAGATGAGGAAGTGATGGGTAGATATGGTGTTAAAGGAATGCAGAAGGTCAGATGGTAGTGGATTTTGCGAAAAGGATGGACATGGCTGTGGTGAATGCATATTTTAACAAGAGTGAGGAGGATAGGGTGACATTCAAGAGTGGAGGAAGATGCACACAGGTGGATTATATCTTATGTAGGAGGGCCAGTTTGAAGGAGATTGGAGACTGTAAAGTGGTGACCGGAGAAAGTGTAGTTAGGCAGCATAAGATGGTGGCTTGTAGGATGACGTTGGTGATCAAGAAGAGGAGGAGTGTGAGGGCAGCACCAAGGATCAAATGGTGGAAATTGAAAAAGGGTAATTGTGAGGTGGAGTTCAGAGATGAGTTAAGGCAGGCACTGGGCGGCAGTGAAGAGTTACCAAACAGCTGGGTAACTACAGCAGAGCTAGTAAGGGAGACGGCTAGAAAGGTGCTTGGTATCACATGTGGACAGAGGAAGGATGACAAGGAGACGTGGTGGAATGAGGAAGTACAGGAGAGTATACAGAGAAAGAGGTTGACAAAGAAGAAGTGGAATTGTCAGAGAGATGAAGAAAGTAGACAGGAGTATAAGGAGATGAGGTGCATGGCAAAGAGAGAGGTGGCAAAGGCTAAGGATAAGGCATATGAAGAGTTGTATGAAAGGTTGGACACTAAGGAGGGAGAAAAGGACCTGTACTGATTGGCGAGACAGAGGGACCGAGCTAGCAAAGATGTGCAGCAGGTAAAGGTGATAAAGGATATTGAGGGAAACATACCCACAAGCGAGGAGAGTGTGTTGAGGAGATGGAAAGAGTACTTTGAGGGGTTGATGAGAATGAGAGGGAGAGAAGGTTGGATGATGTAGGGATAGTAAATCATGAAGTACAATGGATTAGCAAGGAGGAAGTAAGGATAGCTATGAAGAGAATGAAGAATGGAAAGGCTGTTAGCCCAGATGACATAACCTGTGGAAGTATGGAGGTGTTTAGGTGAAATGGCAGTGGAGTTTTTAACCAGATTGTTTAATGAAATCTTGGAAAGTGAGAGGATGCCTGAGGAATGGAGAAAAAGTGTTTTGGTACCGATTTTTAAGAATAAGGGTGATGTGCAGAGCTGTAGTAACTACAGAGGGATTAAATTGATCAATCACAGCATGAAGTTATGGGAAAGAATAGTGGAAGCAAGGTTAAGAAGGCAGATGATGATTAGTGATCATCAGTATGGTTTCATGCTGGGAAAGAACACTACAGATGCAATCTTTGCTCTGAGAGTGTTGATGGAGAAGTACAGAGAATGTCAGAAGGAGTTGCATTGTGTTTTTGTAGACTTAGAGAAAGCATATGACAGGGTGACTAGAGAAGAGTTGAGGTATTGTATGAGGAAGTCAGGAGTGTCAGAAAAGTATGTAAGAGTGGTACAGGATATGTACGAGGGTAGTGTGACAGTGGTGAGGTCTGCGGTGGGAGTGATGGATCCATTTAAGGTGGAGGTGGGGATACATCAAGGATCAGCTCTGAGCCCTTTCTTATTTGCAATGGAGATGGGCAGGTTGACAGATGAGATCAGACGGGAGTCCCCGTGGACTATGATGACATTGTGATCTGTAGTGAGAGTAGGGACCAGGTGGAGGAGACCCTGGAGAGATGGAGATATGCTCTAGAGAGAAGAGGAATGAAGGTCAGCAGGACTAAGACAGAATATATGTGTGTGAATGAGAGGGAGGATAGAGGAATGGTGAGGATGCAAGGAGTAGAGGTGGCAAAGGTGGATGAGTTTAAATACTTGGGGTCAATAGTTCAGAGTAATGGTGAGTGTGGAAGAGAGGTGAAGAAGAGAGTACAGGTAGAATGGAGTGGGTGGAGAAGAGTGTCAGGAGTGATTTGTGACAGACGAGTACCTGTAAGAGTGAAAGGGAAGGTCTACAAGAGGGTAGTGAGACCAGCTATGTTATATGGGTTGGAGACAGTGGCACTGACAAAAAGGCAGGATTTTGAGCTGGATGTGGCAGAATTAAAGATGTTAAGATTTGCACTGGGTGTGACTAGGGTGGACAGGATTAGGAATAAGTATATTAGAGGGTCTGCTCAGGTTGGAAGGTTTGGAGACAAAGCCAGAGAGGCACGATTACGTTGGTTTGGACATGTGCTGAGGAGGGATGCTGAGTATATTGGGAAAAAGATGCTAAGGATGAAGCTACCAGGTAACAGGAAAAGAGGAAGGCCCAAGATAAGGTTTATGGATGTGGTGAGAGAGGACATGCAGGTGGTTGGTGTGACAGAGCAAGATGCAGAGGACAGGAAGAAATTGAAACAGGTGATCTGCTGTGGTGACCCCTAACGGGAACAGCCGAAAGAAGATGATGATGATGTTTTATTAGATATTATATGAAAGGTGTTTTTAGTATCAGTGTTTATTCATAATATGCATCAATATCAGTGGTTCAGCAAGTAGTGTATTCACCCTTGGAACAAAAGGCTGTGGGGGTTCCATTCCCCAACCAACTATTTTGATTGCTATGCAGTATTATGGTGGAGGGATGTGCTGCACTCCTGAGTATGCCATCCTTTAGATGAGATATTAAACTAAGGCCTCATGTGGTAGCAACACATGTGGATGTAGACGATCCCATGGCACCTATCAAAAAGAGTAGGGGTCGATAATAATGGGGGGAGATTTCAACTGTATTTTAGATAACTCTAAAACAACTAATAAAAGAAAGTTACGTCTCACACCCATAAGTAAATATTTCAAGAGATGGTTAGAAAGCTTAAATCTAATAGATACATTTAATTTTAAAGATTCTAACTCATTAAGTTACACACATAGCGATCATCGCTTTAATACTAAAACAAGAATAGATAAAATATTGGTCTCCTCTGATTTAAACAGTAGGATAACAAAATTTTCTATTATCCCATGTCCCCTTTCAGACCATAATGCCTTAATTCTTAAACTACAAATTGATTTCAAAAGATTAAACACTATAACTAGAATACCAGCTTACATCCTTAAATTATGTAAGATGTGTCCTCATTGGGCACCTAAACATTCAAAGTACAAACAATAAAATACCCCACCTTCATGCCCTCCTAGAGACCCACTCTTTTGACATTCTATGCCTCTCAGAAACCTGGCTTAAATCAAGCACCAAGGATTCTGAGATAATACCCCAAGGCTATAACATACTTAGACAAGACCGAGCAAAACGTAAGGGTGGTGGAGTAGCAATCCTTTTTAAAAATCAACTTAACATTACTACTCTACCAACATGTCCTAACCAGGATAGCAAAATAGAAGCCATTATAACTAAACTCCAACTAAATGCCAAAAAAGCCCTTTATATCATATGCTTATATCTACCTCCAGGTAACAATATTCCAATATTAGAAGACTTTCTTAGTTGGGTTTCTACCACCTACCCACAAGAAACAATAATCCTAGGTGACTTTAACATAGATTGGAGTAATATTAATGCTGAAAATCCATCCTCTCATATTAATCTACACAGTTTCTCCCAAACTATCACCTCTACCACCAGAATCAATAAGCACACTAAAAGAGAAAGCATATTAGATTGGATACTCACAAACAATAATAACAAAATATATAACGTAGGTACCTTGCCAGAAGATATCAGTGATCACTTCCTAACTTATATTTCTAGAGAAAAGTCAGATTGTGTAAGTACCCTAATATCCAACAAATTCGCTCTACCAAGAATTTTAACATAAACCTTTTTCAGGCTGATCTCAGCATCTGTAACTGGAACTCCTTAAAAACACTTCCTCTTGATGATGCAGTTTTATTCTTTAATACTACTTTCCTAGCCATTCTTGATAGACATGCTCCAGAAAGATCCATTAGAATGAAGTCAAAAACTGCCCCTTGGCTCTCCAAAGACACTAAAAAACTCATCCTTACCAGAAATAAAGTCTGGACCAAATGGAGATGTCACAGAAATACCCCTGATTTCCTTTACTTCCGCCAACTTAGAAATCAAGCTAAAAAAGCTGTCATCTCAGACAAGAAAAAATACTACTGTGAACTTCAGCAAACACACCTTAACAACTCCAAACAATTTTGGTTATCTGTAAACAGACTCCTCTCCCCAGGTACTGCCAAAACTCCCTCCCCACTAAATGCCAACCCAGACACTCCTCTCCTGACTGCAAATACATTTAACTCTTTTTTTTCAGAAACTATTCAATCCCTAGCTAGACAAATGAATGCCAACAACCACTACCCCCCAAACAAACCAGCTAGCTCTTCTTATAACTTCTCTAAAACCTACATCTACTTACATCTATAAACTCATTCACAAATTGAAACCTTGTACTCCTTCAGCTGATAAGCTACCCTCTTTTCCTCCAAAAGCTGCCAAAGAAATCGCATACCCTATATCCATACTCATAAACAGAACTATCCAAGAAGGATCCATCCCAGAAATCTGGAAAGTCTCTCACATTATTCCTCTACATAAAGGAGGAAACTCCACTGACTACTCCAACTATAGACCTATTGCTCTACTCACCCCTAGCTAAAATTATGGAAAATGCATTCACCAGCAACTAGTACAATATCTGTCTCTTCACAACATAATAGCTCCATGTCAGCATGGCTTTAGACCTCATCACAGCACCACCACTGCCCTTCTTTCTTTCATAGATACTATCAACAAAAATCAACAATAATCTTCTTCTGCTCTTTTCATTGATCTCTCAAAAGCATTCGACATGGTCAATCACTCTCTCTTAATCAACATTCTCGAATCTCTATCACTCGACAACCTAACTATAAAATGGTTCACTTGATCTTAGCAACAGGCAGCAAGCAGTCATATGGGAAAACCACATCTCTTCTCTTTTGCCAATTTCCATCGGAGTTCCTCAGGGCTCCATTCTTGGTCCTTCTTCTCTCTCTTCATCAATGATCTCCACTCTGCTATCCCACAAGCAACATGCATTCAATATGCAGACGATTCAACCCTTATCTGTTCTGCTCCTTCCACCATAGAACTGATCTCACTCACCCAAAACATATTTAATACTGTCGAAACATGGTTCTCTAAACGATTCCTCCTACTTAACGCCAAAAACACCAAACTTCTCCTTTTCACCGCCACCTCTCGCCTCCTTACACTTCTCTATCTCCTCTAACACAAACACTATCATCTCACCTGACTCTACTACAAAACTGCTAGGTATAACTATCGACAACAATCTCTCCTTTAACCAACATATTAACTACACCATCAAATTAGTTAACAGAAAAATAGGATCCCTATATAGAATTAAATCTTTTCTCACCCCAGCAACTAGAACTAAAATAGCCCAATCACATCTCTTATCTTCACTTCTATATGCTTCATCTATTTATACCAATCTTAAAAAAGCAATCTAACTAAATTAACAACCTGCTACAATAATATTGCCCGCTTTGCCACTGGTAATCCCTTCAGAACCCACCACTGTCTAAACCTAAAACTTCTAGGATGGCTTGAATTCCAAAACTACTTGCTTATCCCTCAACTCGATTGCTCATAATATACTATATCAACCTGACCACACACCAATACTTTCCCAACTGATAATCCCCTATAACAATCTCAACTCCTCGCCAGCTCATAAACTAATGACCAAAGCAATCAAGTCAAACAACTTTGCGGTGACTGTCTTTTCACTAATACTGTAGGTAGGAACTGGAATATTCTTCCTACCGACATAACTCTGACTTCATCTTTGCCTCTTTTCAAACAGAAAATTAAACTTTACTTCCAAAACCACTGGCTCTGTTCCTGCAGCACACCTGACTAAATTATCTAAATTATTACTCTCTACTCCTCTACTCCCTACCTCTCCACTCCAACTTCCATTTCTGATCCTTCCTCTACTAAAACTATAAGTATTATACCTTTCTCTGTAAATTTGATGAACTTGAATAATTATATCTTTCTTAAAGTGGAAACTTGTTACTTTACTGTTTCTATACCTCCCTTGCAATGTTTTAATAATGTATTTTTCCTGTAAAAATTCTTTTTGATTTTGAAATGTAATAGTAGATAGTGGAGCTTTTCTCCTCGGGCCTCTGCTGAAAATGGACTTGCTATCCAGCCAGACTAGCCCGGTCAACAAATGTAAAATAAAAATAAAATAAAATTAAAAGAGTTTAAACCTTGGCTAGATTCAGAAATCAAATATTTCTTAGAAACAAATCCTATTAATGATACAAATAATATAATAACTTGGGATACACTCAAGGCTTTTTTGTATGGCAAGATTATGAGATGGTTTAAAAATAAAACAAAGGAATGGGAATCTGAATTGCATAACATACAAAAACGAATAACAGAAATAAATACAAGTTCTTATGATGTAATAGATTCTCAGGGAAAAAAAAGAAATTATAGATTTAAATAAAAAATACAATGAATTCCTCACTCATAAAACAAATCTAGCTTTGGAAAAACTAAAATTTGCTTCAATGATAACTTCTCCAAAACACTTACATAATCTAGCAATGAGAATTAAAAAGCAGAACTTAGAAAATAACATCATAAATATAATACATGAAGGAAAAGGGGAAAAAAAAGGTATCTGATGTGAATGATATTCTTGAAGCTTTTAAGTTCTATTATGTAAAGCATTATGGAAATAATGATAATATTTTTTTATTTTCAGATCAGAAATTTAATAGTTCCTTAATAAAAAAACTACCTGATCAATTAAAAGTAGAAATGGACAAGCATATCTCCATAAAAAAAAATAAAAGATATAATTAAAGTAAGTAAAAACAACAAATCACCAGGAATGGATGGAATAATAATGGAATTATATAAAATGTTTCCAAATTCAGCAATTTCTCTACTTCATAACATGCTAAATGATATTCAAACTCAAATGATTACTCCACCATCCTGGAAATATTCACTAGTTACCCCTATAAAAAAAGATAAAAGCGATCCATCCCAATGTAGTTCATATAGACCTGTCTTCCTGCTTAATAATGATTATAGAATGTTTATGTCTATCTTAGTAAATAGAATTAAGAAATCCCTGACTAAAGTCATAAATGAAGACCAAACAGGCTTTATATTTGGAAGACACACATATGACAATATTCAGAGAATTTTAACCATTATAGAAGCTTTGAACAGAGACAATTCAGAAGCTCTTATAATCACATTAGATATAGAGAAAGCATTTGATTCGGTAAACTGGAAGTATCTATTTAATATTTTGGAACTTTTTGAATTCCCATTAAACTTTATAAATTTAATAAAGAATATATATAAAGACAACCTGGCTTATGTAAAATTAGGCCCATTTACCTCGGAAGCTTTCAAAATAACTAAAGACTCTAAGCAAGGTTGCCCTATGTCTCCCATCCTGTTTGCCCTGGCGATAGAATTATTTGCGTCTGCAATACAAAGTGATCTAAAAATAGAAGGAATTAACTTTTACAATAAATTTAATTCTAAAATCATGTTATTTGCTGACGATATATTGCTGACTTTAAGACCGAATGAAGAGTCCATGCAAGAATTAGAGAAACAAGTAGAAGATTTTTTTTCCATTTCAGGTCTTTGTTTCAATAAATCCAAATCAAAACATATACTTCTAAATAAAATAGATGACTTGCATCTGAATAAATATCAAATAATTGGAGAAAAGGTTTTTTCACTAGTCTTATATCTGAGAACATAGATACTACCATGACCTTAAATTATAATAAAATCCAAAATTTAATTCAAAAACAAGTTAATAGCTGGAATAAATTAATGTTAAACTTGGAAGATAGGTTACAGTTAATAAAAATGATATTACTACCACAAATAAACTATATAGCATTAGCAATCCCTATTTTACCAGATAAAAAAGTTATAAAGACAATACAGAAACTTTTAATGGATTTTCTTTGGTATCCAAAAAAGAATAGAATTGTATTCTCACATCATATTAGACCCTGGGACTTGGGAGGAATTAAATTTACAGACATAGAAACGTATATTAAAGCTTCCATCATTAAACTTATACTAAATTGGGTAAATCCAAATTATTCATCCGCATGGAAAATTTTACATTTAACTTTCTTCTTAAATGAAAACAAAATATTAAAAAATATGGATTTGGAGAATTATAACAACATATTTTGGCATGTTCTATGTCATAGCTTACAAAATAAAACAAAAAAGCCCACTAATTTATCATATCTGAATAATATTTATAATCTATTTAGAAAATTTATAATTACAAATCCATATATAAAATTATGGTTCGATCTCTTAATACCATTTAAAACATCAAAGAATTTTAAAGAAAAAATCCAAGAAAAAATACTCATTAATTGGGAATCCAAAAACTTTATTTACTGGTTTCAATGCTTAAATAATCATAGTACTTTAACCACCCAACAAGTAATAAATGAGCTTAGTATATCTGAAATAGACAGAACAGAACTTCAAAAAATACTACAATATGCAAGTGATTTATGTAGAATTATTAATGGTTCAAGCTTTAATACTATACCTAAGTTCATAAAATATATGCAAGAATCGATTTATGGAAATCATAATAAGCTAATTTCTATATCTAAATTATACAAAATTTTAATAGTGTATAAAACCAAAATAGGTCAAAATGTTGTGAACATTTTAACAAAGGACTTGACAAATAAATCTATCATCTGAAGGTATAAATGACCTTTTGTTGTCAGTTAAGCTAACATCAAACTTCCAGATATGGAAAATCTTCACATGGAAATTTTACATAGAGCCTTTTATACACCATATAAAATAGCCAAATTTGACCCTGCCCAAAAGCCCACATGCTGGAGATGTACTGTAAACTGTAAGGCAGATTGGATACATATATTTTATGATTGCATTAAAAAATTCTGGGAAGATATTAATAGATTTCTTCAAGCCATTTATAATGATAAATTTGTTCTAACAAAATCTTTAATTTTTTTGAATGTAGATGACTCAGTAACTATGAGTAAAAGTGATCAATATATTTTATGGTCTATTCTGGCTGTAGCCAGAAAATGTATAACAAGAAAATGGAAATCCACTGTTCCTCCAAGTTATGAAGACTTCATATCTCCATTAAAGGAATCTGCACAGAAAGAAATAAAAGTCAAAGACGAAATAATTTTTCCCAGATGTTGGACAGACAATCATTGGAATAAAATCTTAATACTTATAGACACATTACAAAAGGACAGAATTTCTTCTACATGAAATTGAAATGTCATAAACTAAGATGAACTTATGTGAATATATGCCAGTAAAGGTTATACTAGTTCTATGAGATTATTCCTCTTTATAACCTTATTGGTTAATCCTTTTCATTGGACCACCTGTAAATATTGTATATATTGTTATAGTTATTAACTATTTTCTTTTATTTTGAATTGTAATTTAAAATTTACTGTATCATAATTTGTCTACAAACAAAAAAAATAAAAATTATTTAGCAAAAAAAAAAGAGTAGGGGTCCTTTATTTATTCAAAGAAAACAATCTTTACAGATTATTTACATATTTATAAAATTTATATAATATTTTCTTATTTACGAAATACAATTTTCCGTATCCTTCCTTTACTTATTACACATTTATATACACACACACACACATATATATATATATATATATATATATATATATATATATATATATATATATATATATATATATATATATATACATGTATATATGTATATATGCATATGTAATCAAAGTTCTGTCCTTATTAAACCCTCGCTCCTTTTTCTGTAACAACCATCAAACTTTATTCAGTATTACCACCCAAATTCACTTTCCAATAAACATCATTTCATTTATCCTTTCATTCCATAGAACCCATATATCTTAAAACATTATTTTATCAATTCTTTTAACATATATTTACTTCTATTTCATAATACCCATATTTGATAATGTCCATATTTATCTTATCCATTTTTTCAATACCTGCAAAAATTTTCTTTACACAATGTTTCCCATAATTGTATCACTTTTTTACATTTCAAAAACATGTTTGGTAATTTCTTCTTCATTGCAATACAGACATATTCTTTCACTTTTCTTTTTTTATGGCATGTTCGTAACATGAAAAGGTCTATGTCGCCTCTGCACACACAAGTAACTGTACTATACTAGTGCAAGTAAACAGAAGTTTAAATAAAACATACCATCCAAAATATATATGTATGTGTGTGTGTGTGTGTGTATACATATACATATATATATATATATATAGATATATATATATATATATATATATATATATATATAAAAGCACTTTTGTCCTAATACTTAGGACTTCTTCAGAATACTGAACACTGGAAACACATCTTAAATGTATTCTGTTGACCAATAAAAAATATGCATCTATTTAAATAATTACACAGTTTTAAATAATTGTGTAAATATTTAAATGGATGCTTTTTTATTGGTCAATAGAATGCATTAAAGATGTGTTTCCAATGTTCAGTATTCTAAAAAGTCCTAAATATTAGGATGATTTTATACATACATATATATATATATATATATATATACGCACACACACATACACATATATATATATATATATATATATATATATATATATATATATATATATATATATAGTTTTTGGATGGTATATTTTATTTTTACATATTTTTACTTGTACCAGTACAGTTACTGGGGTGTGCAGAAATAACATGGACCTTTTCATGTTAGACGTTTTCTTTAATTGCATGGACACACACCTTTTGTATTGCTATATGGCTTATCACCTTTTACTGCTAATCTATCTATTACCAGTCTTTATAAAAATCTTTGCATTCTACCTTTTATCATACCATGTAGTTCTTATTTTATAGCTTCCATTTTTTTTCTTCTGCTAACCTTTCACTTGTCATTATATTCTTGTGCCACACTTTTCTCTCCTTTAATATTTTGTCATTTTTTTTTATTTTTCACATTAATATTTTTCTTGGGAACACTTTTTCTTCATTTTTACATTCCTTTTTTTCTTTTACTTCTCTTTATCAAATCTCCAAATTTTCATACTTGTATTTAAATATTCTTGCAACCAAACTTACTTCTTTTTTATTTATCCAGTTTAATACTTTATATAAATTTAAGCCTAAACATCATAGTTAAAGCAAAGAGTATACAACTCATTGGATATCCCTGTCTCACATCCCTCATTTGTACCTCCTTTACCAACCATTTACCAAAATGTTTACTTTATTATTTCTATAAGCAAACATACATTCTTTCCCAATTTTCTCACTTAAATTGTATTCTTTGACTGTCACCCATACGATTCCATGTATTGTATCAAATCCCATATTAAGATCCCCTGTCATAAGTTAACTTCGTCTCATCTATGCATATCATCCACAATCTTTCTTACTATTATTAATAGTTATTAACATTTCTTCCCTTTTATACTGCACATACTTTGTTCCAAACACTTTTTGTCTTTGTTTCAAATTTTTTTCTGTAATATTTTCATAAAAGTCATACAATTATTATTGTTCAGTACTATCAGTCTCCAATTGTTCATTATATTTTTTCTTCCCAATAAATTTAAGTATTCCATTGCATAATTATTTATACATAAAATCATCATTTCGCTATTTATTCCAAATCTTTCAAAATATATTATTTTTCCATTCTATTAATATTTGACACATTTCTTATCCTATTCCATCTGGCCCTGCAACTGAATCAATATTTACTTGTCCTAATACTTTACCTAATTTATATAAATACATATCCTTTTCAAATTCTTTATTTTTTTTTGTTCTAAAAACTGTTTTACTTTTCCTATTATTTTTATTTTTTCTTTTTTTCTTTAAATATCACTTACTCTATAACAATATTTGTAATTTTTTCCTGAATTCTTTTTATTCTCCTTTTGTATTTTTCATTTCCCTAATTACACTATCTTCCTTTATCATTACATTACTATCTTCCTTTACTAGTGTATTTAAATACACAGAAGCTTCTCATTTTACTTGTAAAAATACCTTGTTTGAATTGTTTGTTTGTGTCTTTCGGCTTTTCCCGGTTAGGGGTCGCTACAGCAGAACTCCGGTCCGCTAATGATTGGTAGTTTATTTTTACGTGCCGAGTTACCAGCTCTGATGCACAACCTTCAACGAAGGTACACCCATTCACGCATGTGTCCACGCAGAAGACGTTCTAGCTGAGAATCAAACCAGACAGCGTCTTACTGTGAGGTGACAACGCTACCGCAGCACCACCACCGCGGGTAAAAATACCTTGTTTGAATAATAGCTCTTTATTCCTGATTTCTTATATAATTCTTTCTTTATATCAAAATATTCTCTGTAATTTTTTTTCTAAATATTCTAATGCATTATCATGCACTCTTTTATACTTTTCTTTTTCCACTTTTCTTATATCATATAACCACTATAATTGACATTTCTTGTATTTAATCTTGAAATTTATCCACCATTCAGGCCAGTCTTTATGTAATATTCTCATCATAAAATGGTCTTTCCATAACTGCATTGTTAAGCTTTTCTCATTTTTAACCCACATTTTCTCATTTAACATTTTTACATCCACCATTCAAGCCAGTCTTTATATAATGTTCTCATCATAATATGGTATTTCCATAACTGTATTGCTAACCTTTTCACTTTTTTTATCCCACATTTTCTCATATAACATTTTTATCCTTTGCCTATTAATATATATTCCTTATTTTCCTTTATCTGTAGCCATATTGCTAAATCATCAAAAATTGTTTCACTTGACTCTCCTTCCCTTATGATTAGTCCTTCTAGAAAATAATCGATTTCAGTTCTGTAGGTACCCCTTCTATAAGTCCATGAATTTCTATCCCAGAGTACTACTTTACCATATCTCTTAACTTCTAGTAATTTTCTAACACCATTCCCTTTCTTTTTATGTTTACCTGTTAAGTCACAGTTACAATCTCCTGTCAATATAATATCCATATTTACCACTACATAATTTAAAATTTGATGAAGTAGACTTTCTCTTTCTTTGCAAGTAACATAAGCATATACTGCTATAATTCTATATAGTTGTTCTTCCCATGTTAAGTCCACAACAGTTAATCTTCCCAGTACTAAAGTTATATCTAATATATTTAACTATTTCTATAAATAATTCTTATTCGAGAACATATATCATTTCCCAAATTCCTAATTGTCTTTCCTCTCCATAATCTTTCTGTTTGTAATTTTTAATTGCACTGCAATCTAATATCTTTAATATATTCTAGAGCAATTATATCTACAGTATAACACTTATTATAACATTTAAAAACCCTATCCCTCCTACTGTATTTTTAATACTATTCACATTCACAGCAAGTATCCTAATCTTATTACTTTCCTTTTTCCTTTCAAGAGATTATACTTATATTTTCTCTTCCATTTCCTTTCTCTTTTCTTTTATGCCTGTTCCTTTAAATTTTCTTTTTCTTTCTACCCTTTTGCAAGTAAAATTATCATTTTTATTCATTTTGCTACTTCCCAATTAATATCTTCCTCATCGCTTATTTGAAAATCTTCTTCCATTCCCTTTTTTTCTTACCTCTTTCTTTATCTAACCTTTTTTCTATTTCTAGCTCTTCTAACATTTGTGATCTTTGTTCTTTTTTCTTTCACTTTCATTATTTTCAGTCTTACAGTCCATCCACAAATTCCTTATTTTGTTACATTTATAACATTTCAGTTCACATTTTTTACTTCATGACCTAATTCTCCACAAATGTAACATTTATCACAATTAGTTATCAAAGCTCTTCGTTTCCACAAGAAAAAAAGCTTTTGGGTTGCCCCCAATATTTTACAACACTATTTCCTTCAATATTAATCATCCTTTTTTATTTTTAACAGAGTATTACATTCCCACCCACCACTCCATAAAACCTTTTAATTACACACTTTTGCAATATCCAATACTTCTTTACATAAACATGTCAAACATCCTTTTAAAGTCTATCTTTGTTTCCATTCAAAATTGTATATATATATATATATATATATATATATATATATATATATATATAGATGCTATGGTAAGCAATGTCACCAAAGTATCTGTTCATTCTTTTTCAGGTTTTAAAGTGTACAACTTCACTGACGTATATATTACACAGGAATTTTTTTACCTTGTTCAGCAAGGGAATGAAGTTTATTCCATCAGCTAGATTTAATGTGTTTGATATGATAAAGGAAGTCAAGTTGTATTGTCGGAGACTTCAGTTAGCATTGCAGTTTAAAGATGCTACATGTGATGGTTCACCCAAAAGACTAGCTAGAAAAAGTGCTTACATTCCTGTAACTAATACACATGTTAGTAACTATGAGAGAATGGTATGCAAAGACATCTACCAGTTGTATGGAAACATTCGGAGAGACCCATGGTACTCTTCGCTTTTTTGTGACAACCTTACCAAGGGAGAGAGACTGTGTTTGGACCATGTAGTGGCCAATAGCGAAATTAGAATTATGAAGCCGGATAAGGGGGGTGGCTTAGTTATATACGATACCAATGTTTATTGTAAAGCAATTCAAGATATCCTCTTTAATTCTGGTAACTACGAAGAGGTATCTCTCAACCAGATCAACATAGGATATCACAGAATTGATTTGACTATTGAGGAATATCTATTGGACAATCGGATTACAAATGAAGTATATGAATTTATAAGAACTGAGTACCCTAGGATGTCCAGAATTGTTGGCATCCCTAAAATTCACAAAAGTGTTGAAAATCCCCCCTTTAGACCTATTATTTCCGGTTCGAAATCAAAAACATTTAATATAGGGGTAGCTATAGACCATTGGTGTAAACACGTATACAATAATGTTCCCCATTTAACGAGGGACTCTTGGGATTTCCTAAGTAAATTAAAACGAGATATATGGTCGACTGATTTGACGTTCCTTACGATAGATGTTCAGGAATTGTTTTCTTGTATTCCCAATACTACAGGCCTTGAATATTTTGAAAATAGTTTGAAAAAATATTCTGAACTTACATGGGACAAAATATGTCTTATTTTGGATATGATGGGACTTGTACTCTCCCACAATTATATACAGTTTCAAGGAGAATATTTTAAGCAAACTCGGGGAGTAGCTATGGGGGCTTCTTGTGCCCCATATTTGCTAATCTTGTTATGCTTGAGTGGGAGGATGTATTTGTTATGCCTAGTGAATATTATAAGCATATTGCCCTATATACTCGCTTTTTGGATGATTTATTTATAATTTGGAAGGGACCTGTAGAAGATATACCAGGCTTCATTTCATACATTAACAGTACTACAAGTTTTTTAAGATTTACATATAAAGTGGAGAAGTTGGGTATACTGTATTTGGACACATATATTAGTAATTCAAATGAAGGTTTTAGTTCCAAAATCTACAGGAAATCTACCTTTTCCAATGATTATATCCAATTTGGTAGTAGTCACCCTCCTCACATCTTTAGAAATGTACTCAAAGGGCAATGCATTCGTGTTGCAAGAATGTGTTCTACTAGACAGGATATGGAAGATCAGATGAGGACTGTATCAGAGATGTTTATGTTAAGAGGATATCCAGCTACTATGGTGGAGGAAGTGACTAAATACATGATTAAACATTGGGGGTATAGATATGTTCCGCTTTTGGGTAGCACATTTGTAGATAAGAACATCCAAAAGCATGTTGTAGGAAGTAGAAGGAATGTGTGTGTCATCATGTTTAACCCTTATTCTAATCTGGTTAAGGAAATTTTAAATAGCCACTGGGATTTGATTTCATCTTCTGAAGACATTGCTACAGTATTAGGTGACCACCCTATCAGTGTGTTTAAAACTTCAGTTAACCTTAAGAGAATTATTGAAGGTGGTAAGAAAAAGGAATTTAGGAAGAATAAACAGGAACACACTAGTAAATGTGGTAGTTGTAGGTATTGTCAGTACATTAATGTAAATAAGACTGTTAAATTGTGTAACAAAAATGGAACAGTATGTTATGGTAGGAAAGGAAATTGTAATACTATGCGTGTGGTTTATTTGGCTTCCTGTTCTTTCTGTCAAGCATATTACATTGGCAAGACTGAAAGGAAGCTAAAAACCCATATATATGAACACTTGTATAAAATCAAAAAAGTTGATATGAAAAATGCATTAAGTAAACACATTAGTGAAAAAGGACCACAACATTGTTTCACTTTTACAATTATTGACCAAATTGGGGTGAGTGAATATGGGGGTAATTGGAAGGTAGGGTTGTCCTGTTTAGAAACTAAATGGCAGATTCTGTGTGATGCCACTTCTTGGCCAGGACCAAATGAAAGTATTAGTAAAAACCCTTCCTTCTTTTGGATCGTGGTTAAATATATTTGGAGATCATAAGTGATGACCTTTTGTGTTTATATAATTATTATATTCATCTTTTGGATTTGGATGTACTACTCTTTACTCATTATTTTTAAAAAAGTTATGCATATATTTTTAAAAAAGTTATGCATATATTTTTAATATATTTATTAGTAATTATATTACTATGTTACTATTTACTATATACTATATTATTTTTAATGGAAAGGTATTTAAAGTAATGAATTTTAAGGAAGCTTTTTATGAAATGTATGCTGATTGTTTTTTTGGTGCCAAATCTGCTATATATACCATTCAGCAATGGGCATTAATTGGTTCTGAGGAAGTCTGCTATATGTGGATGAAAGCGCTTAACCTGTGTTTCGTGTGGTTTTATCAATAAACCTGTGTTATTTACTGGCTGGTGCATGGATTACTTTGAATCGTACAGCTATTGTGCATCGCAGTGTCCTTGTTCTTGTTCCTGCTCGAGCTACAGAGGTCCGGTTGGCTATTTTGTGTTCTTAGTGTTTGGACGCTTACATTTTTTACTGGTTGTTGATATGGCTGACCTTGGATCCCCGTCTGCTTCATTGAGCAGAGTTGAATTCTTGGAACTGCGTGCGGAGGTTACGTCGCTACAAAACGACGTAAGCAAACTGTTGGAGCTGGTTGCTACGCTCACTAGACCTGTAGTGGAAGCCGTTAACACGGGGCCGGTATCACCCGGTCTAGGTCCAAATCCTACATCTGTTATATTAACTTCACCCAACTTGGAGGGTGTAGACAGTCAGTCGAGTATTCCGAATGGACAAAAAGAAAGAAATTTAGCGGAAACGCCGCATTTGCGATTGAACTTGGACTCTAAGGACGCTGACACCAATCTTTTGGATGATGCGGAATTTACTTTCGATTTTAGTCTCTTTCATTCCAACGAAGAGACACATCGTATGGGGGCTAAGCCTAAGCAGCGTGAGATGATGAAAACATATTCTGCAACGGTCAGCAAAGGTGCTGACTGTTATAAAGGTACTGTGGCAAAAGATACAATATCTAGTCCTTGTGTTAGAACTAAAATCCAAAATAAAAAGGGCCAAGGTGCCTCTAACAACAATAAAAGTTATGGACAATATTCTAATGAAGTAATGAACAATTTTTTGAATGATGATTTTGATTTTGGGTATAATAGCGCAATGAAAGTTGGGTATGATGATAGGAATGTGAACTTTATTAATGATTCAATTAAATCCAAAATCTTTTTGTTAGGTAAGAAACTTAACAATATTAAGGGTGCAAAAATAGATAATGGGTACTTAGAGAAATGTTTGAATTTAAAAATTGTGCCCAAAGGACTAAGATTTTTTAAACTACCCTTAGGGGTACAGTTTAATGAGTCGGTGATGTATGAATTTAATAATTTGTTCGATTATTTTGGTTTTGAATATATAAAATTGTTAATGAAATTCAATGATGAGAAAATTGGAGGCTTACTTGCAGAAATTGAACAATTGCATGATGAAATCACACAGGACTCAAATTTCTATTCTTGGCAGGATTTATTTAATAAACAATTTAGAGTGGCAAAATCGAAGGCATATGACATCTATAATAGGAAGTTGGACAAACTAGAAAGAGATTTGGAGGCATATAAAGTGCATAGAGCGTATATTTGGCCTCATTTTAACCAGAATAGAATGAGAGCTAATGAGCCGTATCAAGATTTAGATAGAGGCAGGAATAAAAGAAGAGAAGAAGATGAAAATTTTCAGGGTGGAAGGTTTCATCAGGACCCCATATTTCGCAAAAGAAGATAGAAAGGAATGGGGGAGGACCCTCTAATACTAGTGAGGCACACGATCTGTTGGTTAGTAGACCCCTTCCAGTTAGTGAAGTAGATATGAGTGTTAAGAATCCATTTGATGCTATGGTAAGCAATGTCACCAAAGTATCTGTTCATTCTTTTTCAGGTTTTAAAGTGTACAACTTCACTGACGTATATATTACACAGGAATTTTTTACCTTGTTCAGCAAGGGAATGAAGTTTATTCCATCAGCTAGATTTAATGTGTTTGATATGATAAAGGAAGTCAAGTTGTATTGTCGGAGACTTCAGTTAGCATTGCAGTTTAAAGACGCTACATGTGATGGTTCACCCAAAAGACTAGCTAGAAAAAGTGCTTACATTCCTGTAACTAATACACATGTTAGTAACTATGAGAGAATGGTATGCAAAGACATCTACCAGTTGTATGGAAACATTCGGAGAGACCCATGGTACTCTTCGCTATTTTGTGACAACCTTACCAAGGGAGAGAGACTGTGTTTGGACCATGTAGTGGCCAATAGCAAAATTAGAATTATGAAGCCGGATAAGGGGGGTGGCTTAGTTATATACGATACCAATGTTTATTGTAAAGCAATTCAAGATATCCTCTTTAATTCTGGTAACTACGAAGAGGTATCTCTCAACCAGATCAACATAGGATATCACAGAATTGATTTGACTATTGAGAAATATCTATTGGACAATTGGATTACAAATGAAGTATATGAATTTATAAGAACTGAGTACCCTAGGATGTCCAGAATTGTTGGCATCCCTAAAATTCACAAAAGTGTTGAAAATCCCCCCTTTAGACCTATTATTTCCGGTTCGAAATCAAAAACATTTAATATAGGGGTAGCTATAGACCATTGGTGTAAACACGTATACAATAATGTTCCCCATTTAACGAGGGACTCTTGGGATTTCCTAAGTAAATTAAAACGAGATATATGGTCGACTGATTTGACGTTCCTTACGATAGATGTTCAGGAATTGTTTTCTTGTATTCCCAATACTACAGGCCTTGAATATTTTGAAAATAGTTTGAAAAAATATTCTGAACTTACATGGGACAAAATATGTCTTATTTTGGATATGATGGGACTTGTACTCTCCCACAATTATATACAGTTTCAAGGAGAATATTTTAAGCAAACTTGGGGAGTAGCTATGGGGGCTTCTTGTGCCCCCATATTTGCTAATCTTGTTATGCTTGAGTGGGAGGATGTATTTGTTATGCCTAGTGAATATTATAAGCATATTGCCCTATATACTCGCTTTTTGGATGATTTATTTATAATTTGGAAGGGACCTGTAGAAGATATACCAGGCTTCATTTCATACATTAACAGTACTACAAGTTTTTTAAGATTTACATATAAAGTGGAGAAGTTGGGTATACCGTATTTGGACACATATATTAGTAATTCAAATGAAGGTTTTAGTTCCAAAATCTACAGGAAATCTACCTTTTCCAATGATTATATCCAATTTGGTAGTAGTCACCCTCCTCACATCTTTAGAAATGTACTCAAAGGGCAATGCATTCGTGTTGCAAGAATGTGTTCTACTAGACAGGATATGGAAGATCAGATGAGGACTGTCTCAGAGATGTTTATGTTAAGAGGATATCCAGCTACTATGGTGGAGGAAGTGACTAAATACGTGATTAAACATTGGGGGGATAGATATGTTCCGCTTTTGGGTAGCACATTTGTAGATAAGAACATCCAAAAGCATGTTGTAGGAAGTAGAAGGAATGTGTGTGTCATCATGTTTAACCCTTATTCTAATCTGGTTAAGGAAATTTTAAATAGGCACTGGGATTTGATTTCATCTTCTGAAGACATTGCTACAGTATTAGGTGACCACCCTATCAGTGTGTTTAAAACTTCAGTTAACCTTAAGAGAATTATTGAAGGTGGTAAGAAAAAGGAATTTAGGAAGAATAAACAGGAACACACTAGTAAATGTGGTAGTTGTAGGTATTGTCAGTACATTAATGTAAATAAGACTGTTAAATTGTGTAACAAAAATGGAACAGTATGTTATGGTAGGAAAGGGAATTGTAATACCATGCGTGTGGTTTATTTGGCTTCCTGTTCTTTCTGTCAAGCATATTACATTGGCAAGACTGAAAGGAAGCTAAAAACCCGTATATATGAACACTTGTATAAAATCAAAAAAGTTGATATGAAAAATGCATTAAGTAAACACATTAGTGAAAAAGGACCACAACATTGTTTCACTTTTACAATTATTGACCAAATTGGGGTGAGTGAATATGGGGGTAATTGGAAGGTAGGGTTATCCTGTTTAGAAACTAAATGGCAGATTTTGTGTGATGCCACTTCTTGGCCAGGACTAAATGAAAGTATTAGTATAAAACCCTTCCTTCTTTTGGATCGTGGTTAAATATATTTGGAGATCATAAGTGATGACCTTTTGTGTTTATATAATTATTATATTCATCTTTTGGATTTGGATGTACTACTCTTTACTCATTATTTTTAAAAAAGTTATGCATATATTTTTAAAAAAGTTATGCATATATTTTTAATATATTTATTAGTAATTATATTACTATGTTACTATTTACTATATACTATATTATTTTTAATGGAAAGGTATTTAAAGTAATGAATTTTAAGGAAGCTTTTTATGAAATGTATGCTGATTGTTTTTTTGGCGCAAAATCTGGTATATATACCATTCAGCAATGGGCATTGATTGGTTCTGAGGAAGTCTGCTATATGTGGATGAAAGCACTTAACCTGTGTTTTGTGTGGTGTTATCAATAAACCTGTGTTATTTACTGGCTGGTGCGTGGATTACTTTGAATCGTACAGCTATTGTGCATCGCAGTGTCCTTGTTCTTGTTCCTGCTCGAGCTACAGAGGTCCGGTTGGCTATTTTGTGTTCTATATATATATATATATATATATATATATATATATATATATATATATATATATAATCTTTTTTGTTTCCCTCTTAAATGCCTTTATTACATAAAATATAACATATTACAGTACTTCTTTTTTCATATTCACCAAGAATTTTTTCCATTGCACTAACAGTTTCAAATATAATGTCACAAAATGTCTTTTTATTTATAAGAATAAAAGCTGTTACATCTTAGGCCTGTACATCTAAAGGAAATATTAAGTTGTCAAACTTCATACCTATCCAGTTCTTGTCCTTCTTTATTTTGAATTCTCAGCACATACTTACACTTTACATTCTCTTGTGCTTTCTGTTTCTTTTCTGTTATTTCCCTAGCACCTTTCTTACCATTTCTGCATAAGCAATCTTTTCAACTCCACCGTCATCTTTCAGGATTGTTTCTGCTTCTAGTCTTCATATGTTATTCATTATATCTCCTCATGAAACAATCTTTTCATTTTTGGCTTGGTCGTCATCAGCCTTTCTTTTGCTGTGTCATCCTGCACCACCCCTGACTGGAGGGTTGCAATAAGACAAGACTTGCTCATTGCCTCCTCTTTTTCAGCTTCAGCAAACTGGTTTGGCTTTAAAATAACATCTTAATCCTTCATAACTTTGTTGAAACTATCCACAGCACTGGTGTTCACCTCTGTGCTCTCTGCCATTATCTCCATATTGTGCACTGTCCTCCCAGCTGCAACTGCCCTAGGAATGGGATATGCATGCTCTCTCTTATTACCTCAGGGTTCGAGTAGGGGTCCTTTATTAAAATCACAAAATATAACATATATACATTCTATATACAAAATTCACAAATTATTTAACAATTATTTACAAATATTTACAAGTGATTTTCACCAACAACTTAATTTTGTTTAAACTTTCAGCTCCACCCACTCTTTCTTACACAGCAAAATTGTATCTTTTTCAAAATTTCTGACAATACCATTTCCATTATATTTTATTTCATTCATTCTTTCAAACCATATAATCCATATTATACAGAACAATTTATTACCTACTTTATCTATATCCTTTTGCTTCCCTTTTTTATAATATCCATATTCTTTTATATCTTTATTTATCCAATTAACATTTGTAAATTCTGTTAGTTTTATCACGTTTCTTTTCATAATTTTTTGACTTTATTATAATTCAAAAAAAGATGTCTAGTAGTCTCTAATTCCCAACAATATATGCAGACTATATCTTTTATTCATTTATATGGCATATTTGACTTTACCAGTAGCTTGTTTATAGATAATGTCCATACAAATCTGTACATTCTACATATTTTCCACATCTTTTTACTCTTGCTTTTACTCTCTTCACTTTTTATCTTCTAGCTGTTTCCAAGGATACACATAATAAAACTTTTCCATTATATTTTCATACCACGTTCTTCCATTCTTGATTGTTTCTTAACTCACCCTTCCATATTAATATTTTTTCTTGATATAATTTAATTTCCATGTAAGTGATTCCTTTACTTCTTTTTAGACCTTTAAGCTTTTCCCATATTGATTTATATTTTTCTTCTATAATTTGTATTAACAAATTCTCATTTCTTGCATTCCCCTTAATACTTTTTATAGGTTTCATAATGCTATATACACAATTGGATTTACTAGACCCATACCTCCTTCCTTTTTATTAACATACACAATTCTTCTTTTAATATGATTCAACCTAGATCTCCATATAAATGTAAACACATTTGATAACTCTTTTTCACATTCTGGTGGTATCAAACACATTTGCTAAATGTACTATTTTGCCTAATTACACTGAATTAATATACTTTTTTCTTTTATGAAAGTTTAAAAGATCTCCAGAATATGCATGTACTTCTTTTAAATATCATATTCTTCCATTGTGCAATTTCTCTGCTGTTCACTGCCAAACTTTATTCCCCCAATTTTTTTTGTTTATTCTCAAAATGTATTATTAAATCGAATACCTTTTATTTTTCTAGAGAATCCCAGTCCTTTACTTTTTTCTTCATTAATCCTTAACCCTAACATCTTTAGTTCTTTAAGTGCCTGAATAGCTATAACCATCCATTTTTCACAACTAATAGTAAATCATCCTCATAAGAAAACATCACTGGAGTCAGAAAACCCTCTGGTGAACAATATGTAGTTACCTCTGATATTCTATTTATAGTTAAACCTACTCCATTCATATTTAAAGCAAATAGTACACTGCTTACTGGACACCCATGTTTAATAGCAGTCTTTAATTCTATAGTCTGACTTAACCAATGATTATCACTAATCTCACTTTGTTAATATAAAGGATTTTAATACATTGATTATTTTATCACTTACATTATAATTCTGTCAGGATATTCCATATGCTTCATGCGGGATCTTATCAAATGCTTTACTTATGTCACAGACTAATATTTTCAATTCAGTTTTTTATCTATTACATCATCTAACAAATTCTCTTAGTAATATTAATAATTCTTGACTTCCCTTTTCTTATTTCCAAATATTACTTCAGTCAGCATTTTCTTAATCTTATTCTTTTTTATTTTCATAAAGATCAACAATCCACATTAATTAATACAAGGCATCTCCATTTTTATGTCTGATTTGTCTCCATTTTACCTATAAATTTCATTGCTTCAATACATATTCTTTCATCATTTGCTCCCTTTTCAAACCATTCATTTAATAACTTTAGAAAAAAATTTTTGCCATTATTGCATGTCCTTATACATGAAACATTCAAGGCCATCTAAATCTGTGGCTGCTTCTATATTTACTGCTTTAAATATATTTTTAAATTCTGTCATTATATTTTTTTCTTCCATTCTCTTATGATCCTCGTCAGTTCGTTTTTAAGTTCCATCCTTTTTTTTCTTATAATGTTGCCTATTGAAAAAGTTTTAAGAATATGCCTTTTAATTGTCTGCATGATTTCTTTTTTGTATAGCAAGTATACATCCTTCCTCATTCCTTAACTCTCTTTTTATTATTATTTTTTAACCATTTTACTAAAATATGGTGCTACTTCCTTTCTTCCTTGCAAAAAAATATATTTGAATAATGTTTTCTTAATTTCTTCTTGATGCATTGCATATAATCTTCTTTCTTTTCTGGCTACTCTTCCTCATTGTCTACTATAGATCTAAAAACCTGATTGCTGATTACTTTACAATTGTCACTGTCTTGTATTGTTTTTCTTTTGCCATTTTAATATCTCTTTTTTATATTTTCCTTTCAAACTAACCCACCAGTCTGTCCAATTTATATAAATTTTTCTCATATTTATATGATCTATCCCATAAATATATTATTTCTTTCACTTGTTCATTTAGGTCTGATTCATTTATTCTTTTTATACATCTGCCTATTCTTATATAACCTATCCTTTATTGAATTTCTATCCAGATTGCTGCATGATCTGAAAAAAAACTGTAATGTTAACCCCTTTATGTAATATATGTACACTTTATGGTCTTTTGTCTTTTCCTGGTTAGGGGTCACCACAGTGCAACTCCAATCCGCTAATGATTGGCAGTGGATTTTTACAGTGCTAAGTTGCCAGCCCAATGCCCATCCTTCAAGGAAGGCACACCCATTCATGCATGCACCTACCTGTATGTCTTTAAATGTAATTCAACCACAGGGAGGGCATGCAGACTCCACATAGAAGCTCCTCCAGCTGAGAATCGAATGGGAGAACCTCTTGCTGTGAGGAGGCAATGCTAACCTCTGCACAACTGCTGCCGTATATATATGTATACGTTTTAGTACTATAAAATAGTAGATTACTCCTTCTGTATGTTCAATGTTTGTTTTTCCACAAAAACATTTTAAAGCTTTTAATTATTTCAAAAATAACTTTTACATCTGCCCTTTTTTATCTATGTCTTAGATGACAATTAAATTCCCCTACTACTATTACTTGCATATTTACACTTCTGTAATCAAGTAATTTCTTAAGCAAGATCTCTGTTTGTCTTTGTACAGTATATGCATAGAGTGCAATTATCCTATATATTTTATTCTTCCATCTAATATCTAATATTAGTATTCTTCCTGATACTGATGATGTATAATCTAGAATCTCTATATATTCTTTACATAAAATTGCTATACCTGAACATTTTTCATCTCCCAGGTTCCATATAACTTTGCCCTCCCATAGCCCATTAACTTGCAATCTGTCTTCTTCTGTCTTTATTGTTATATCTCTTAATACTGTAATGTCCATATCTAACATTTTATACCATTCCAAATTTCCTAGCCTTCGATGAACATTCTTTAAACTATTTACATTAATGGCTCAGATTTTCATTTTGCAAAATAGTGTTTAATTTGATCCTTTCCCTTTCTTATTTTCTCTTATACCTGCACTTTTGAATTTGTGTTTTCTGTCTTTTACCACTAGAACTTGTTCTACTTCTTTTTTTTCCATTTATCATCCCCTTCATCACTTGAATTACTTGCTTCTTCCTCTATTTCCCTTTCTTTGTTTATTTTATATTTTCATGTACTGCCATTCCTATATCAGTCTCAATAATCTCTTTTTGTTGTTTCTTCTATTTTATCTACCAACACACCCTCCCTACTTTGCTGTATTATTGCTACTTATGTATCCTTTTCCATCTCATTGCAGTCCATCCATGAATGCCCTATTTTTTTCACATTTTATGCAGTTTTGTTCACATTTTTTCTCTCCATGACCTGTTTTACCATAGGATCATAGGACGTTTCTAGGCTATTGGCCCTGAGGCCCTTACAAGCCTAGCCAATAATTCAGCCCGTGTTCTGACAAGTCAGCACCTGATACCCATGTCCAGCAGGGACACAGGTGGAATCCCAGGAGTGTATTTTCTATTGTCCATCCAGTTATCCAGGTTGTGCTTAAAAAGGGTTAATGATGTACTCTGATGTGGGAGGGAGAGTGTTCCATGGAAGGGGGGAGTCTCTGGGACAAAAATCTGTCCAGCAAACAAGTCCTGTTGATGTCACAGACCGGGGTGCGGTCGTGCATGTGGGTTAGTTGAGTGGAGCTTAACTTGTGGATATGCAGTCCTATCAAGGTATGAGAATGCTTTGTATTCCAGACAGAGTCACCTCTGAGGAGCCTGTATGAGACTGAGTAGAGGGACAGGGCCTTTAGCCTATCTGTGTAAAGTAGATGCTTGAGGCCCTGGATTTTCCTGGTGAGGAACCTCTGTGGTCTCTCCAGCTGCTGCATGTGCTTTGTGAGGTATATGCCTAAAGGGGTATTGTATTCAATAATGGGTGTTGTAAAGGAAGAATATAGGGCTATGACCACACTCTCCCTGGATGAGATACCCTTACTAATGAGATGGGCCATATAGAAAGCGTTTTGTACAACAGAGGCAATATGGTGGTTAAAAGTCAGTCTGCTATCTACCTGAGTGCCCAAGTCACTTAAGGCTGATTCTGTGCCTAGGACTGTGTTATTAATGTGATAATTTGTGGGGACGTCACTTCCCCTAAAGGGGATGATGATGCATTTTTTTGGAATTCAGTTTGAGGCCATGTTTCTGGCACCACTCATTTGTTTGGGTGAGACCCTGTTGGAGGATGTTCACATCACTAGGGGAATTGATGACATCATCCAGCTTGCAGTCATCTGCAAAGTTGGTCAGCCATAGCTCACTAGATTTGTCCTGCACCTCCAAGTAGTATATTCCAAACATCAGAGGCCCCAAGACTGATCCCTGGGGTATATCGCTTGATACGAGTGTACTGCTTGAGGGTGGCTTTCCCTATTTTGACTAGGTGGGTTCTATCAATGAGCCAGTTTGCTACACATCTGATAACATATGGCTTGATGCCTAGTTGAGAGAGTTTATCTATTATACCTGAGTGGGGAATAGTATCGAAAGGCTTTGACCAGGTCAAGGTAGGTGGTGTGCACTGTCTTCCCCTCATCTATGGCCTTAATGACTGTCTCAAACAAGTTGACCAAATTTGCAGGCATGACCTCCCCTTGACAAAACCAAACTGTGTGAGATCAAGTGCCTGGAGGTTGACAATGTTCTTGCTAGTGAGCTCCATGATAATCTGCTCCATGGCCTTGCAGATCAGGCTAGTTAGGCTGATGGGTCTATAATTTCCTGGATCAGTGGATACCCCACCTTTGTTCAAAGGGATGACAGTAGCTGTCCTCCACTCAGCTGGAACAAAGCCGGTACTCAGGCTTTGGTTGAATAGGGTGCCTAATGCTGCTGCAAGTTCCTGCCTGAGTTCATGTAGGATGCAGCCTTGGATGTTATTGGGTCCCATGGAGGCTGTATTTTTTTGCCTTTGAGAGGGCAGTGAAGACTTGCTCCCTAGAGATAATGGGGAGGGTGCAGGTACTGGAGATGTCCTGTTTTACTGATGGGGGAACAGAGGAGTGAAGTTTTCACTGAACCTGTCTGCCAGCAGGTTGGCTATATCTACAGCATTTGTGTAGGTGGTGTCCTTGATCACCAGTTCTGAGCAGATCTGGGTGCTTCCCTTGAGATTGCGGATGTATGTGAAGAAGGCCTTATGATTGTCTTTAGTAGATGTGGCCAGTGTGGAGTCGATGGTTGTTTTAGAGGATTTCACTTGTGCTCTTATTTGCTTGTTCAGGCTATGGAGGGATTGCTTACAATTAGGCACCTGCTCCTTCTTGGTCCTGGACAGCAATTTTTTTCCTTTTATTATAGATTTTATTTTTTGTAAATGTCCACTAGACTGGTTTACTCTTCCTTGAGGAGGATGAATTTGTCCTGTCTGGTATTCCTGATTCCATGCAACTATATAAATACTCATATAGTACTCTGGTGTAGGTTTGGACATGTGTGCCAGTTGCTATGGAGGGGAGGGGCTGTGAAGCTGTTTATATCTTCCCTCAGGAGGTTGTAATCAGCTTTGGAGAAGTTTTTTTTGTTTGACCCTAGCTGGAGGGGGGGGGGTTCAAGGGAGATGGTGACTTCGAAAGAGACTGCTTTGTGGTCAGATCTTACCAGGGATGACGACACTGTAGGGATACTGCAGTGATTACTCATGTTGGCTAATACCAAGTCCAAAATATTTTCACCTCTTCTGGGGGTGTCAACCAACTGGTCCAAAGCATTTGCATTGATGAAATTAAGGAATCTCTGGGCATTTTTGTTTTGGTTTGAGTATTTCTTCAAATCTATGGTTGGATAGTTAAAGTTATCCAGGATCAAGGTAAAGTGTTGAATCTTGATAGATTCAAAGAGGTCCAGATAGATGGAGTAGACATCTTGAGTCATAGTTGGAGGCCTATAGCTAGCTATGATTTGAATAGTGGTCTTGTCAGTTGTTGACTGCACCTGGAGTGTTTCCTGTGCATCATACTGTTTGACCAGCCTATAGGTGTGTATATCTTATATATATATTGCAACTCCACCTCCTTAGCCATGAAATACAGCAATGAAATACCGTTAAAACAGTAATGAAATGCAGTTATTCAGTAAATTGCTTTAAAACAGTACAAATATGATTCATTAGCTCATAATCACAACAGTAAAAACAGCTCAAATAAAGCAATAATTCAGTAGAATACTGTCATCAATTTAATAAGGCTACCAACAAGCAGTAACAAATATGGCAAACCAAAAGTAGTTAAACACCTAAGCACAAGCAGCAAAATGAAGTAGGAAGAGGCACACTAAGTAGAAAGTGTGAGGAGACAGAAGATAATTCAAGGTTAAGAAGCTAAAGGGGTGGGCCCTCACAACTGATCTCACTGTACCTAGCAGAAAGAGCTGATGTAATGGGACTGGGGGGAGTGTCCAATATCAAATTTATAGTAGAGGCGGGCAACTCAAAAGCCACCAAGCTTTAATAGCATAACAGTAGTTGGGTGAGTGGGTGGGATACAAGATCAGAACAGAGGTTAGGATTGAGTTCACGAAGCCTGAAAAAAACAATTGCACAGTTTAAACAGATATGCAGCAAATATTGTTTTCATTAATCAGAAGTGCAGAAAACAGTTGAAAATAAGCACTTATCTTTTGTAGTCAGACAGCAGTTTTTTTAAAACAGCAGAGCTAGGGCAGAAGGCCTAACTCATTGCAGCTTTGAGCAAACAAGTACAAACTGGTTTAAACACTGGCTATTTAAGGCAGAGAAACAGGAACCAGACAAATTTTCCAATAAAAAAAACAGAACCATGTATTAGTTACTCTAGCCAAATAAGACCACACTGAATCCCCCCTCCCACGAAGAAACAGCTAGGCCACTCTAGACAAAAGATTGTACTACAAACTCCAAAGGTCACAAACAGTAATATATATTCTGCTCTATGCTAGTGTTTTTCAAGTACAGCAACAAATAAAGTGAACAGAACAAACAGAAACAAAAAGGATACAAAGATCAGAACAGACGTAAGGAATGAATTCACTAAGCCTAAAAAACAGTTGCACAGTTTAAACAGATATGCAGCAAATATTTTAGTTAATCAGAGGTCTAGAAAACAGCTGAAAATAAGCATGTATATTTTGTAGTCGCACAGCAGTTTTTGTAAAACAGAGCTAGGGCAGAAGGCCTACTCATTGCAACTTTGAGCAAACAAATGAAACATTTCCTTTTATCACAATTGCTAATTAATTGGTTGTTTTCACCACACAGAAAACAAGTTTTCGGTTGTCCCCAGTGTCTAACCACTAACTTATTCCCTTCCACATTAATTATATTTGGTAAGTATATTATTTTATCATTTTGCATTTTCAATACACCACATTCCCAACCCCTAGTCTATAAACCTCTGTTATCATGGATTTTTGTAATGTCCAAAGTATCTATACACAAAGTTCTCAAATAGTTTTTCAAGTCATCTTTTGCAACTTCAGTTTGAAATTGAATGGATAGTCTCTTTTTGGCTTCTCTATTAAAATCCTGCATCACATACACGTTCCAAGGATTTTCATCTGTTCTTTTTTCATACTGTTCTATGAACTTCTCCATAAACTGCGTCTCCTCAAAGAAAATGTCACAAAAAGTAACTTTATTAATGCAAATAAATGCTCTTACCTCGTGGTGTTTTACACCCAGTGGTGAAAAGATGCTGTTCCACACATCATATCTCTCCATTTCCTTTTCCTTCTTACTGCTTATTCTTATCCAGTACTTTCTTATTTTTGTCTTTCTTTCTCCTCATTTTTGTCCTTGTTTCACTTTCTGCACATAGGATTTCTTCTTCTCCTTTCTTAATTCCTTCACTACTACTTCCTGGATTTTATCCATTACTTCTCCCCACGATGCTGCCTTTTCGCATGCTGGCTCACTCTGTTCAGTCAGTTCTCTTAAGTAGACTTCCTACAACCATACCAACCAGAGGGTTGAAACAACATACTCCGGTGTTGCAACTTAGGATACAAACAAGTTCTGTTGAAAAAGCACTTCCAAATCTGCCATATCCACTTCAATTCCTTCATTTTGCTTTTTGCACACTATTTGTCCTTTTTTTTTACCTTTCTCTCGATCCTCTGTACTCTGCTTAATTTCTGACTCTTCTTCTACTGCATCTGCCATTTCTGATTTTCAATTACCAGCTTCTCTCTCATCTAAAACACAAAAAAACTTTTTTTCCCTCCATGTTTTGATTTTACTCTTCCTGTTTCTCTAGCCGCCTTCATGCCCAGATCAGAAGCAGGAAGCAGAACACCCCACACACAAATGCATCCCCATACAAGTAGGGGAAGTTCCCTGATGCCATGATCAAATATCTTCTAGTAGTTTAAATACCATCTTAGGTCTCTCCTGAAAAGAGATTACAAGCCTAGTGGGCTAACCCAGTTAACAAAGCATAAAAAATGAAAATTAAAAAATGTATTCATTAGGATTTACTGCTTCTATTTGCATGACATGACCCAGCCATTGATCTGTTTAATTTACAGGAAGTGAGTGGATTATATTCTGATGAAGTTCCATTGTATTTATTTTGGAAAAAAGTGCTAAATCTACTTATAAGACAATGTGTTTTTATTTTAACTTTTGTGGTACAGAAACTAGGGCTGGAATCAAATATGCATGCAAAGAATAATACCTGAGAGGTCACCAAAATGATGAAACATTTCCATTTGAAATGTTATTTTTTTTTCATGCACTTCTTCTGAGATGCAGAATCTTTGCTTGAAAGCAAAGGTTCTTTGGTCACTACTCAAATTGGAGAAACCATGCAGCTCAGTTCAGGGTGTATTGATTTAGATGAGGTGACCCACGAGGGTGAGAGAGATGATCTTTCTTGGGATTCAAGAGTCATGGGAACTCTCTGACATTAGGTTTCAGCAGGGGAAGCCAAATTTGCCTGGGCCAGTACGATGCAATGAGGTTTATGGTAGTTTTGCATATTTTTTCTTTCTGTAAAGTCCTTGACATGAAGAAAAGTGTAAAGGAGCCTGATAGGCCACTGCCTTACTAGGGCATTTCTTGCTTTCAAGGAATTAGGGCAAAACAGCTGCTGTACTTGTTATTGAATGAGGAAGTCAAAAAGTAGCAGTAAGGCCAGCTCAAGCACTTGAAAATCTGTTGAACAACCACTGGCTTGAGAGACCACTTTACAGGCATTAGAGCTGATCTGCTGTGCTGGTCTACAAGGCATCTGAGCATCCTGGAAAAATGTATTATTAGAAAGCAATACAAAGCAATCACTCATTGCCACACTATCATGGCTTTGGTATCTGATTCCTCTCTGCTTGCTGATGTACCAAAGAACAGTTATGTTATCGGTTAGGGTAGAAACCTCTCCTGGTGGAACAATGGTTTATTGTGCTTGCAGTGATAAGAAGACTGCTCATCTCCAAAGATATTGATGTGAAAATTGATCTCTTGTTGATTCCAAACACCCCTAGACCATTCTTCCATGAACATTACCAACAATCCATAGAGGAGGTGGTGTGGTTACCAAAGATCTTCCTGAAAGAATGAAGGGGAAAGTCAGCCACCATTTTAAATGGGCTTTGCTCAAACAAGTGATTATTGTCAGAGCAGAAGGAATGTTTGAAACTTTTGAGCTCTGTGCTCTGAGAATCCACTGAAGAATTCTTGTGTGAAACATGAGACTGGAGGATGCCATGATACTTAAGACTCAAAGAATTAGGAGTTGTGGTGCAGAACCGAGATGAAGAAGAGCTTTGATAGAGCTCTTTAAGAATTGAATTCTCTCCAGTGGAAGGGATACAATGCACCTTGTTTGTGTCCAGGTGGCATCCTGTCAATGGAACTACCTAACTGGATGATGATTTGATTTTTCACAGTTTATAGAAATGTCCAAAGATAGACAGTGTTACAAGAAGTAATCTCTGCCTTTGAGCAAAGACTCTGTAATTCTGGCTGCAAGGAGCCAGTTGTCTATATATATTATGAACACAAACAAACACATACACACACACACACACACACACACATATATATATATATATATATATATATATATATATATATATATGGAAACGCACTGATCTCTTTGAGTTGCAGATGGGCTAGGACCACAGCATTGCACCTGATAAACACCTGGGGAGTAAGACAGAAGGGTAGGGCCCCGAATTAAATGAGACTGGCACCTTGATGGAAGAGCAAAGTGGAAGCTTTGCTACCTTGATATGAAACAAAGCATCCTGAAGCACTGTAGAGAACATCCAGTCATTCTTCAGAAGGCAAGGCAGATGTGCTTGCATCATGACCATTTTAAATGGATTTTTGCTACATATATGTTTAAACCACTGAGATTCAAAACAGACTTGAATTTGTTTCTCTTTGAAACCAAATAGAATCTTGACCCTTTTTGATCTAGTGAGACTTCTTGGATGGCTCTTTTTTCTAGAAGAGAAATAATTTCTGTTTTGGTCACTTTTTTTCGATGGGGTGGGACACTAAATGGGAAAAGGGAATTGCATAGCCTCTGGATATTACCCTCTTACCCATGAGTCCTGTGTAAGGACCTTCCACACAGGAGAGTATAGTGATAAATGACCTCCAATTGCCTCTAAACAGAAACATTCAGGTACTCCTTCAGACCTATTTGGTGGCTCATCAGAGAAAGGACCACAATATCCTTAGTTCTGTGAACCATCTCAACTTCTTGGTCTATGTCCACTAAAGGGGTTGCCTCTCCAATGGCCACCCCTTTCAGAAGTGGAGTCTTAGGGTTGATGGCTGGGTTTTTCCTTTTGGTTCTTTTGAAACATGTCTGTGGTTTCCCAGACTTGACTGCTACAGTAGATAACATCTTACAATCTTGTTCAAACCTTTGCATTTTTTCCTTGATATATGAACCAGATACTGGTCACCCATCATATGGGGCATTAGTAAACTCACTTTATAGAAGTCCACAAAGATGAAGTCAAGCATGATGCCTTGTATTAATGCCTACAGCTGCCATGTGGATTGCTGTCTCTATTGCATTGTGTATGAAACACATGGAGGTTAGTGATATTGAACATAGTGCCCAAGGTTGTGTCTAACTGTTTCGTAGAGTCTGGAGTGGTTGACTTCTTCAAAGATACCTTTGAAAGTAAGTAATCTGGGTGACATAGTTTAATGCCTTGAGGACAAAGGCACTGCCCACAAAATTGAAGGTGCCAATTGATAGACCTCAAAAAGGAGCTTTTTCTCTTTGTTTGCTTGTTGGCCAAGATCCCATCTGTTGCATTAATCAGAGAATCTTTCCAAATGTGTTGTCATCTAGAGGGGATTGTGGGAAGCCCATATCATAATTCAAATCAGTGCTGAATATGCCTCTTCTTGTGTGTCGTTTCCCACAATGTTGAGTAGGAGTGAACCTGACTCTTCAGAGGACTCCAAACACACCTGTGCAGATTCTCTTGGTTCTAAGCCTGTGATGCTTGAAGAGGCTGAGACATAGAAGGGTGAGTGTCCTGAAATGAAACTAATACCAAAGAAGATGGCAGGACTTTGAAAACCAATCCCACAGCTGCATCTGAGGAGCCTTGATCAAATGTCACAGCTATTCACCCCAAGAAGAAGTAGGTGTCAACTCTGAAGGCAACACTGAGATTATCAGAGTAGATGGCCTCAAGGAGGGGATTAGTGCTTACATCTCAAAGGCTGAAGTTTCTGGAACTGAATAGGGGGCCATACATGGCTCTAAGGATGATGACAAAAAACTCAGTATCAAAGTGCTAGTCCCTAGACTCATTTAACTCTGAGGGCTTCAGTGTCAAATGTATCAGATTTCAAAGGACCTGTTGGTCCTGAGAGAGCTGTTTCTGGAAGATGATTTGGCTCCAGAGTTGCTGTTGTTGAAGCATGGACCAGAGAAGGCACAAATATGAGAGAGGAAGAGCCAGCCCCCCCCCCCCCCCAAAGACTGAATGGCATCAGAGTACACCCATCTCAGGCTAGGTATTCAAGAATTTCCAAATCATGAGATCATAATGTAAATCCGAAGTACTCCAGAAGGACCTAAAGGAGTGTAAGGATGATAGAGGTGGAAGCTGAGAAGGGAAGTTCCCCTTCATAAGAAGTTTGACTGATCAAGAATTTTGTCAACCTGTCTGGGATCACTATTGGTTCCAAAAACAGGGACAACTGAAGTAGAGATTTTGTTAGTACCAGAGATTACTCCAACCTCAATATGTTTAGATCTAGTAAATGTTCATTTTTTTTTGGCTTCATCTATTCATAAAACTTGGCTTTATGTCTGTCTTTATCCTTTTTTTAATTTTTGTCCTTCCCATGTTTATTTGCCTGAGGATGAGGAGTCGGCAAACCCTTCAAAATCAACTTGTTTATTCAGTCAGACAAAGTAAATAGAACAGTCATTGGATAACTGTTCCATCCCCAGACACACAGCACACAACTCATGAGTATCTTGGGAGGAATATTATGCCACACTTAAAACGTTTATGAACACTTTTCATCTTGTCCATGGAAGAAAAAAATGTAAACACACTGAACAACAATAGCAGGAACAGTGTCAAAAAATATAGAGAACACTATCTCTTCTACCTCTCTCTCTCTCTTTTTCTATCACACACACACACACACACACACACACACACACACACACACACACACACACACTTTTACATATTTTTTTTTCAAATACTAACAGTCTAAATTGAGGGAGAGAGAACATCCAAAGGACAGATGCCAAATGAAAGTAGTTAATGAATAGTAATTAGGCTACAAATAGGTATAAATGAAGTTCAAATACACCTAAGTAAGCGAATAAATAAAGTATGTAATAATCGTGAAGAGCTATTATGCCCAAAATTATTGAAAAATACAGAATGGTGGAGCACTTAGCTTCTATAGCAAGACATCTTTCCAATTTAAGGTGGCAAATGAAGTCTGGCATAACTAGAGGGATGTATGCATTACAGGGGGGGAAAAATAAGGGAGCTTGGGTCTGGAGCATTATTTTGGCAATTTTTATCTGACAAGTGATCAGAAGACTCATCTATTTGATTGGATGAACAGAATGAATTGGATATAATAGGCACAGCATTAATATTAAGATAGCTCTGGGTTAATAACTAACATATCTTCAAGGCCAAATAATAAAACAGGAACAGTTAACATCTTACAGTGGATACTCAGAAAGGATTCAAGTCACTTTACATATGCTACAGGATCTTTACAATGACCATCTCCAATCGGCATGTAAAAAAAAAATACTCATTGCCTGTCTTATCCATTGTCATGCAGTGAAGAAATCTGAAAAAAATATGTTTCTCAGCACAGTAAATCTCATGAAATGGAATGAAGTGTCTCAGCTACTAACTATAAATTAATTGCTAAAAACTGTGCTAAGAGCATGTTGTTTAAGCCTTGTAGTACTAATGTCAGACCTACTAGCTTCTAAGCAGAAGTAATTGAGTACACTGTTCTGTTGAAGTCTTATAAACATTTATAAGTGTTAAACTGTATAATTTAGCATTCATATATTCTGGGTATTGTCATGACTTGTATCTTAGTCTACAGTGTAAAACTCAAGAGTTTTTTTTATCCTATTGTCATAGTTTAGCAGTCCAATTCAGTTGCTCTTTCATTGCCATTGTGGTCATATTGAGTAGTGATATTTCCACAGTGACATGAGTAGTGTGTAGTCATACAGTTGAGATAAGGACGATGAAGGGAGGAGGTTAGGCTAGACAAGTAGTTGTGAAAATGGTGAATCCACAGAGCTGGGAAGAGAATAGTTAATAAGACTGAAAAGAACCACCAAGAAACAAAGTGTAGACAGAGTCAGCTTTGCTACTGAACTGAGTGAAGGCCAGAAAGTTTGACATGTGGAATTAAATGCGCTGAGGGAAGTCTTGCATACTTAAATGATGTTGGGCAATTACGATGATTTATTTGGAACGACACCAGCATACAGGCAAGTTTAGCTGGAAAGATACCTGCACAAAGATAATGGTTATACTGCATTTGT
The DNA here is from genome assembly GCF_019279795.1 of Protopterus annectens. NCBI lineage: Eukaryota > Metazoa > Chordata > Ceratodontiformes > Protopteridae > Protopterus > Protopterus annectens. Next base: position 485,904,857 of record NC_056731.1, read on the forward strand.
TTATTGCCGTCTTCGCTTGTAATCCATTGTGGACATATTAAATGACTTTCAGTATTATAAGGTATTTATTTCATGTGAAGTGTTGGGGGAAGTAAAGTGGCTTTGCCTTGTTTAAGATATGTGTTGTAGTATCAAGCTGCTGCCATCAGCATAGTAATAGTAGAGCTAGGAACTACTAGTGACCAAGCTATTTAAGCAGTGCTGCTTTTTCCAGCTTTTTAGCTTTTCTGAAATTTAATAAGCAACTTGTTATATTTTATTTTTCTTCAACTCTTACTTTTTTTATAAAACCTTTTAACGTCTAGATGCTTTAGTAAGAAGACTTCAGTTCAGTGTCACAAATGAATCTAATAAGTAACTTACAGTGACAGAGACAAACTAACTGAAGTTACTCTAACTTAAAAGTTTCAGCTAAGTTATTATTAGCATCAAAACCATCAAAACTCACAACACAAATTTAATAGACATTCTACTGTTGCAATAATGCAGGTTTTGAATTAACTGTGAATTAACATTACAATGATATAATTTTTTGTACCTACTGGCATTACGCTAATCTGTAAAGATCTCCTGTGGAAGCCAGTGCACTGTGTGAACGTCACTTGCAAAAGGTGAAGTAGTGGTGACAAAAACAACCCCCAAAAGATTTCAACGTCATCATTCTTGTGTAATGTAAATGTCTTTCTTATGGACACATAAGTCCGTAGTTATTTATTAGGCTTGCTGCCCTTGTGGACTATTTTAAGCCGAGCCAATTTCCCTTTTTGTGCTCAAAGTAACCTATTCCATTTAGTTATAGATTGGCCTTACTGATCCCATGGCTGATAATTATTACCCATAATGACAGTAACTAGGATCATACCATAGATAATTTGAGGGGACCCATTCCTGAGATAAAGCATTTTTTTGCCTGTGCCCATTAGTAGTACAGGGGTCAATCCTCAGGTACATTTTCTAGTTCTCACCCATAGATGTAAGTTGTACTTGAAAATGGACTGGGATGAAGTTTGTTTTATATGGATGAGGAGTTTGTCACAGCAGTATTATCCTCAGCAAAATATACTTGTCCCTCCAAACCATTCTGTTGATGTTGCAGAAGAGGTTTAGATCCCCAGACCAAATAATTCTGATGCCATTTAACTTGCTGATGTACAGTAAATGCATCAGTAATGGGTCAGAGGGTGCCTTGTATGCCAGACATAAGTCACCTCTCAGGAGTCTGTAGGATACCAAGTATAGTGATAGGGCTTTGAATCAGTCCAGGTAGGATATGTTGTTTAGGCCCTGTATCCTTTCAGAAAGGTACCTCTGTGGACATTCCAATTGTTGCATGTGTTTGGACAGACACATGTGAAAGGGGGGTATTCTATTAACTCATTAACCCCGAGTACCTTCTCATGGCACCTGTGTGCTTAAGCCCGAGTGTGCCATGAGAAGATACAATTTTCAAGCAGTTACCCCTGAGTGCCTTCCACAAGCGAGAGAAAGTGTACAGTTGTTTTGTAGTTCACCTTAATGTAAAACATTCTGAAATCGTAACTAAATATGTAATTTACTATAGCTAGTTGCGATTCAGTGTGTTCTTACATTAAGGTCACATTGCAGTTCTTTCAGAAAAAAACGTTTTAAAAGTTCTTGCTAAGCAAGTGGTGGCAGCCAATCGGATTCTTGCATTCCGAGCCACCACTTACATAACACCTCCACCCTCCCAACCTAAGCTTCTTTTGTTCTCCCCTAATAAAAAGAGGGTCCAGCAGCAGGTATTTCCTTTCTTTCTGCAAAGAACTGGAGATTTTATCTGCTGTTGGATCCTCTATTTTATTTTTGCCAGTCAAGGAATTCACAGACCACCATAAAGGCACTACCAGGAGTTCCCATTCAGCCACTGTAGTGTAAAGTTCCCAGTCAGCTCAGTGCAACTACCACCTTCTTTTCCTGCTGTTCCCTACCTAAGTGGTGAGGTACTGTACTTGTTTGTTGTAATTCTGTAATTTTGCAAGAGCAGTTTAAGTGGTGCTCCATTTATATGTGTAAATAGTACATTATACTTTTAGGTTGCTGCCGTACGTTAGCTGTGCAATCTCTATTACTATCAAGTTCTCCCTATTTAACAGAGCTACGATCATGTCCCTGCTTTGTATGTCATTTTATTGAAGTGCGTGTGTATGTGAGGACTGATAGTGATCCCTGGCAGCAGCAGTGATGAAATCCACTTATATTATGTGTAGCTTAGAAGCTAAGCGAACTGTCCCACATGCGATCTGTCGGTAGTGCACTCTGGTTCCGGTATCGTTATTTATTTTCACCTTTGGTCGTCCACCTCTATTAGTTTGGTGTCCCTATAATGTGTTGTCTTTTTTGGCTGTCCTACTTATCTGCTAGCTGGTTGTTGGAGTGCATATGTTGTGAACTGCCACAAAATGCGTACAAATGTTCATACTCCGTTGCTCTTTCGGACTAGAGCCTCCCAAGGGGGTGTGGTGGGATCACTAATAACACGGCTGTGTGAAGAAATGAAAAGGGAAGTTGACAGAAATTGTTGCTTTTATTTTTTTTTTCTGCAGAGAATGGCTGTTGAGTGCTAAGAAAAGGTATTTGTGCTGAGAGTGTAGCCTGAGGAGTAACAAGGCTGTACTGTTTCATTCAAGTGTCAAGAGTGTATTGTCTAGGGTGCATTGCTTGCGTGTTGGTTTTCTTAGACGTTCATAAACGTCTGCAGCTATATTATGCATTTGCATACATTTTTGGCTCTAGAAAAATATATACCCAGCTGCAAATATTTGGCTATGCTAGGAAGTCTTTGTATGTGGAGACCGGACCAGGCTTTCTTCCTGATTTAACTTTGTGAATGATTCATTGATTGTACATTTGTGATGTACACGTTTACGGATTTGTTTTCTTGCTGTAACCAAAGTATTACGGAAGAAGACATTTCATGCAATGAATAGTGGTCCCCTTTTATATACAGCACCTTGGAATACAGATAATTTCCCTTTCAGCTTCTTCTTAAAAACATAAAAGTCTGTTGATATTCCATTTGCCCCTGAAAGTACACATTTAACATGATAAATTACATTATGTACGAAAGTTCTGTTCTGCTCAATCCCATGTATTTCTAGGAGTTCAAGACAATTCATCATTTCAAAAGAAACAGATGCTCAAATGTCTTTTTTCCTCTGAAACTGAGCAGTGTATAACACTGAAGCTTTTCATGATCTCACAGACGCTCCTCTAACAGGCTGACCATTTGTATATAACAACACATTAGCGCCTCATAGACAAGTTGTGTTTCTCAGCATATTCATTGGCTGTTTGCATCTCCCTTTTAATATATGTTCTAACAATTTGGGGACCTTCAGATATTTAGTTCAGTAATGCCTCTCATTCTTGCCCAAATCTCTTGAATAATAGAGTATAGATGGTTTTAAATTTATTTTTAGGTGCATGCAGTTTTATACTAATATTTTCATCCTTAGACTATGACTCTTCGTAACATTTTTCCAAGTAGCCTTTTATACCTTAAAGCTCTTAATTTCTATTCTGCATTATTTCATTATATAATTCATTCTACTAAATATAAATACATACTTATTCTAGTCAATGTATATATGTCCCATAAAAGGGACACTGATTCAGTATTTTATCTTATCTACCCAAAAGGATGTTATCTAGTGTTTAAAAGGGTCATGTGCAGTGGTCTCTTCAGACATAACAAATCTAACTATCAATGCACTTACAATTTTTCATTGCTGAAACCTTTGGATGCCATCAAATACAGAGAGTCATCAAAATAGGCTGCTGGTATGAAATGTACCCCTTTAACTTGTGTGAACAAACTATCTGTAGTAAGAAAATGCTTAAGGATACTGATTTTCCATTTTACCAGGAAAAATAATGGTAAATCCTGAATTTGGACTCTTGAGTATTGGAAAAACATGGGATTTGACATTTTAGGCTTGAGCAGTCATTCACCATATCCTTTAATTATTCTTATATGTACAACCTACATGAAAAAAATGTCCTGTTTTAAAAATGGAAATATGTAGAGCATCCAAGACAAGTTTTGGGCACACTTGTGTTCAGACAAGATGGTGTGCATTGATCAAGATCAGGGAAGAGAAATGTTCCAGCAGATATTTTGCAATATCTGACAAACACTAGGCAGGAGTTTTGCCAGGTTGAATTTTTAACAGTTCATATATACCAACATTTGAAGCATCTCTGATGGTTATTAATGCTAGAAGCATTAATAGTATGTTTTTTAATTGGAAAACTTGCTACATTCCCACAAGATTGATGTTGTTATTGTTTGTAAAACATGGTTAAAGAACAATGACTGGAAACCAGTTCTGTCAGGGTATAAATGTTTTTACTGTAACAGACATTCTAACAAAACATCAGGTGGAGGTATTATGATAGGGATTACAGATAATTATGAGACCTGTGATGTATTACAGATGTGACCTGCGATTACTACAGGTTCAATAACACCAATACTATAGACTGTGTAACTGTGACAATAAAGACAACACTACTGATTTCATGAACTTTAATCGTGCTTTGACTTCAGAATGGGGCCCATTCCCATCATGGTATTAGAAACCCAAAAGAGAAATTATAAACAATTCTGTAGGAATGACAAGTGTACTAATTAGTTCCCTGACAGAGATAGATGATGCATGGAACAGACTACCAAATTAAATTAAAGCAAGGACTACTTTAGATATTTTTAAGAACAGCCAGGACACTTATTATGGGAACAGTTGTTTTGGTATATTGGCAAGCTAGAAGGGCATTAATGCCAGTGCTTGAAATATTTTGCTTTTAAATAGCTTGCTTTATTGACTATTTTGGACCTAGAGTATGTTTTCATTTTGTATAATAAAGGATGGAATAGAAATCCTAATGAAATGAAGGTAATGACTGAAACATTACATTAATTTATTATGCCAATCGAACACTCCTTAAGTTTGTTCTCTAATTTCCAATACTATGTCCTGAGCCTAGGTTAATATTAAATAATTTGTTACTCATTATAGGTGGAATAGAAATGAGATCCTTTAGCTCATTTAGCTTACTTGACAGAATTTGATTGTTGCTTTAGGCAATACCTTAGTAGTACTGCAATGTTTATAGCAGTTATACAGTCAATGCTGAGAAGTATGGCTATGAGCTGTTGAAATAGTTATTCATATGGGCAAGAATTAGCCATGTACCAATTCCTGACTGAACACCTCACACCTGGGACAGCTGCCTTACTTGTTTTTATGTATTTATTTGTTTTTGCTTACATTATTGAGAGCTTCTTGGTAATTCTTTAGTAGTAGGAGATTGTAGAAAAGTAGATCTACTGAGTTTTTTGAACGATAGACTAATGTTGACTGCATCTGCTGTTACTCTAATAGTAGACTGTCATCTGCATGCTACATGATATGAAAATTGTAGAGCGTTACAGGGTGGACAGGGTCACACAATAGGAACTCTGAGCTCTGCAGTCCTCAACTCAGAGCCAGAGCCGAACAACTGGAACCCATCCCAGTGGAGACACAGGTATGTATAGCCCTTAGAATCTTAGTGACAGGTACCTTTCAGAGACCAGCAGGGGACATGCTGGGGGTGTCACAGGAATTAGCAACCAGGATCCTCCACTAATTCCTGAATGCTATGCTCCAATATGCCAATGACCACATATATTTTCCCTGTAGTTCTGAGGACAGGGCCAGAAGTGAGCAGGAATGCTACCATTTTTTTTTTTTTTTTGAAGTTTGTTGAAAGTCCATTGGGCCAGAGTGAGCCAGTTTTCAATGGAGGCCTGTGGAGAAAAACTATATATACAATTATTACATAACTACTTATTGTATCAGATAACCAGGTTCAACCATAAGGGGTTCATTTCCCAGCACCTTTGACAGTCTGCCCAGGAAATGTCATACAGTTTTTAATTTTTGGCATTCTTACATTACAGTTGACAAACTGAGTTTTTTTGGATTGATTCAAGCAAATTAGCAACTTATGGTCATGGATCTCAACAAACTGCTTCAACAGCTTTGTGCTGACAAAGATGATATCCATGTATTTGGAATTAAACCTATGAATGAGAGCTCTAAGGAGTACAGCCAGATTGATCCAGTTGACGGTTGTAATTTGCTATCAGCTTGGCAAGAAGGTAAAAACTTTACATACTAATATTTGGCATTTAAAGCTTTTCAAAGCTTATCAAAATCAAAACATCACCCCGAGGGGTTTAAGGACCAAACTACAACCATTAGTCAGCAAGCCTGATGATATATTATTAAGGGATTGGAACCTGGCACAGCAACAGGTGTCCATGTCTTTTGTTAACATTCTAGCTTCGTACTATGAAAGAACAATTGAGGTCATCATTTGTGATGTTCAGAAAATATGTGAAGAATTGAAAAAATATGAAGATCAAACAAACTTTAAGGACAATCTGAGTAGACTGTCAAAGGAACTGATTACCTTTGAAAACCATTTAAAAGATAAGAAGTTACACAAGTCTTCCAGAGATATGGAGGATTATGAAAGGGGTAGGCTGTTTGAATCACATAGAAGCATTAGGTTTGCGGATGGAATGAAAAACACCACTCAAATACGCAAAAAAAGACCGAGATCTATGTTGAAAAAAGGTACACCACATACCAAAACCTCAGGGGAAGAATCCTCCTCTACTGACACTGAATCCACATACATTAGTGATTCCCCTGATTCCAAGAAGGGCTGGGGTCCAGAATACCCTTTAGGGGTAGGAGGCACAGGGGGGGGACGCAAACATAGGGGTAAAAACCATAGAGGATCTTTTTCAATCAATAGTGAAATAAATCTGGAATGTTCAAATGTGCACAACATTTCAAAACATGTTTTAACATCTGAAGAGGAAATATTGTTAAATAAAGGTCTTGGTTTTATTCCTGTTTTTTTTTTGTGGATGAAAGCATTTTTATTTCTGACATATTATCTTTTTGTAGAAAGATTAATCTAAAATTGTTTTTCTGCCAACAGGATCAATCTCAAAGATCTACTGAATTTAGATTTCACAAATCTAACTTCAGTCCACCCATGGACAAACATGTTGCAATTTTCCAACAGGCAGTGATTAAAGATTTGCATTACCATCTAGGCTCCCTAAATATTATCAGACATAACTTAACAAAGACGGAACAAAAGGCCCTTATGGATCTTAGGGCTAACAATGATATTTCCATTCTTCCAGCAGACAAGGGTAGGGCGGTGGTGGTCATGGACTCCAGTTATTACTGGGCTGAGGGAAGTAGACAATTGTCCAACCCTCAGCATTATATAAACATGCCCACAGACCCATCTCCAAACTTTAAAAAATAAATTGACAATTTTTTGCAGGAAGCAGTTGAGGAGGGAATTATCAGTGTTAAAACCAAACAACAACTAATGGTCAATGATCCAGGTAAACAATATTTGTTCTTACTGCCCAAAATTCACAAATCTCTGAATATGCCACCAGGCAGGCCTATTGTTTCGGGCATAGGCTCCCTCAAGGAGCCTTTGTCAGCATTTCTTGACTGAATATTTGAAACCACTTTTGCCATATATCAGAGCCAGATTAAAGGACACGACTGAATTCTTACAAATTGTATCTGAGTCTCAATTGGAACCGCATTGGTTGATGTGTACCCTGGATGTCAAATTACTCTACACCAGCATTCCACATTGGGCTGGATTAACAGCATTAGAATTTTGGTTAAACAAGATTAACATCTATAGCCCGGGTTTCAACACATTGCTTATTTGTATGGCCGAGCATGTCCTTACTAAAAATATCTTCTATTTCCAACATGAGTGCTACTGGCAAATTCAAGGTACAGCAATGGGGGCATCTTTTGCCCCAATATATGCTGATTTATATATGGGATATGTGGAGGAGCACATCATATACAATTGTTGTGTCTTTCGGCTTTTCCCGGTTGGGGGTCGCCACAGCAGAACTCCAGTCCGCTAATGACTGGCAGTAGATTTTTACGTGCCGAGTTGCCGGCCCTGACACACAACCTTCAATGAAGGTACGCCCATTCACGCATGTCTCCAAACAGAAGACACTCTAGCTGAGAATCGAACAGGACAATGTCTTACTGTGATGAACTACATAATTTGTATCTGCCAGAGATAGACAGATGGAGATGATTTTTGGATGACTGTTGGCTTGTATGGAAAGGGGGCAGTGAATATCTGGAGGAATTCACTGAATATCTCAATGGAAATAAATGGGGGGCTGAATTCACAGTCAGTCATCACCCTAATGAGATTAATTTTCTGGATGTTCATCTACAGCATCAAGCAGACAACATGTTACGTACTACAGTTTTTCAAAAATATCCACAATACAACAGCCTGTTACATGCCACCAGTCTCCACCCCAAAGATAACATTAACAACATTCCAAAATCCCAGTTTTTGCATTTGAAGAGAATCTGCTCCTCACAGCAGGATCTTACACAATCCCATCATGATTTAGCTAATAGATTTTTAGCTAGGGGATATGGCAAACAGAATGTCAACTCGGCCATGCAATGGGCTAAAAACCAATCCAGGGATACCTTATTAGAATATAAACAGCCCAGGAAGGATAACAAGGACACCTTGAGATTGGTCACCACATTTGGCAGAAATACAGCACATCTTGTCGATGTCATTGATAAACATTGGAACATTTTGAAGACCAATGTACAACTGGATGACATTTTGGGGGACAAATGCCTATTTTCTTACAGGCAGGGAAAAACTCTGGGTTCCAGTTTTTTCTCACTACAAAAAAAAAATCATGCATCATGATGCAACTTATCACCAAACCACACTAACAGGGAAGAAATTGGTTGGCTCTTACCCTTGCGGACATTGCACCTTTTGCAAACATGTTAAACATAAACATAAACATAAAATTGGGTGGTTTATTCTCACTTGGATTAAATGATAAATTGTAACACTTTCCCTTCATATCATGAGTTGTGGCTTACATAAGAGTATAACAATTTTTAAACAGTGAACTATAAATAGCATATTAAAATATTAATGACAAGTACCAAGTGGAATAAAAGTTTTATTCCACATAGACTTTTATGTGGTTCAACATTGATTTTATGTGCCTAGGATTTGGTATCAGAATAACTTTGTTTTGTTGGACAAAAAATGATATCATGGACACTTAATTAGACTAAGTATTTATTGCAGGGTTTGTACTGCTATTTGAGATGTACCACTGATGAAAGCTTTATGCTGAAACCAGTCTGGTTCTAATAAATCTTTATGCTTCATGCTTCCAAGGTACTGGCTTTTTTGTTCATGTATTAGAAGGCTAATATCAACAGTGTGTGACAGTGCAAACAGAGAACATTTGGAACTAAGTCTGGTTTCTAGGTGGGTGATGTGTAGTTGGTGAGAACTGGTATGTGCACATACTACTGCATGGGTCATGTGGAAAATGTTTGATTTTAGAGCTTGTGTATACTCGGCTCTACTAATTAAGAGGTCACTGGGGCTAATGTTTCATGTTGATTGTTGTACATACTTGGAAGGGCTGCTGAAGGGGTTGTTGATGGAAATATTGCATTCTGGTACTTGTGCATAGTAGGGCAGACTGCGAAAGGGGTCGCTGGGGAGATGTTGCATTTTTGTGTTTGTGCATACTCAGACAACATCAGATAAAGACTTGGTTTATGGAAATGTGGCTTATTTTCAGCTTTCGTTAATTAAGTTTGCAAGGGAGCATGTCAACGTTTCAGGAAATATTTATATTTCCCTCTTGTATTTTCATGTTTTGTGTTTTATTGTTCTTATGCACTTTGTTTTTATTTAATTCTTGACATATATTTATGAAGTCCATTCACTTTGTGGTAATCTGGAAGCATTTCGTAGGTAGCTTATTTTGTAGTTTAGGGTGTTTAAAAGTACGTTTCTGACAGCATGCAAAAGCAAAGCTTTATTTATATTATTAATAATTAATAATAGAGAGAGAAAATTACAGAGGAAGCTCAACTGGCATGGTTCTGACATGTACTAGATACTGTGATATGATTTTGATGTTTACGGTGCAACTGTTTAACAGGCATTGTTAATGCTTGGTGCCATGCTACTACTGCTTGAGTAATCATGATGTTATTGTAACTGCTCTTGTGTGCACACAGACGTGCCCAGGAAATCAGGTTCTTTAGCTTCAAAGCACTGACCGACATAGTAAGCTTTGGTTCAGTAATAGAAAATGGATAAGAAAATTGGTGATTAATAGGGGTTGTGTGTATGGGCCATGTTGATGTTATTCATACATACAAACACACACACACACTCACACACAAACACACATATATATATATATATATATATATATATATATATATATATATATATATATATGTATATTTATATATGCATATGAAGCGAAAAGGCAGCATTAGAGTAGATTTTGTTTTCGCTTGGACTGGAAATTTCTTGGCAGATAACCTGAAAAATACTGCAGTTAGAAAAATGTAGATATAGGTAATTATGTACACTTTGGTTTCACTGTATTTGTAATGGGTGGCACAGCAGATAGTGTATATGTGTGTGTGTGTGTGTAGCCTGGACAATATATGATTAACTTCAATAATTGGCTTAGTTTCTGGTGTGTTTCCAGGGGGATTCAATATTTGTCAGCATGGGAGTACAAGGGTATCAGACCATACTACTTAGCAAAAGATGGTCTGCACCTGTCTTCCTGTATTTGATATTTACTGTTTATTCCAAATGCTAGTGAGTGAAAACTGACATACTGAGTCTAGCCAATTGCTTGGGAAGTGAAATGCACATCAGAATGTTTTAAAGTTCTTGGCCACAGGATTTTGTGATGTAGACAAACAATGGTAATATGACTCATTCCTCATTGCTTGGTATGTTGCTAACAAATAGGTGGGAGGAAGGGCTCAGTAATAATTGTTATAGTTTTATATATTATTATAGAAGACAAGCTATCTAGTTTGACATTTCTGCTTGTCTTATTAGTATTATTATGATTATAGTGATTAATTACTTGAGTGAGATAAAGGTTATCACAGGGTGACTACTGACAGCATGGAGCTACCATATTTTTGTGCATTTCTCCTGGCTTTGTCAGTCATGTGATGAATTTAGGTGGGAGGAAGGGCACAGTAATTTGTAAGTGTTATACTATTTGACTGACTATGGCCTTATAAAAGATTATGACTCTGTGTTGCGTAACACCTGCAGAAGGTAATATAATGAATGCCTACTCAACAGGCAATTATCACCTGTGTCTGGGCATGCATAACTTTGCAAGTCATTAGCACAGTGCAGTTACAATACAGCACTGAGTCATTGTCAATTTTCAGGTAAAACTGTCAGTAGCTGTCACTGTTATTCACATAAGTAGAAGTTGTTATGATATTGATGAATGCACAACTCACATTTGGCTCTTTCTCCACTACACCCCCCACCCCTCCACACTACTTTCATTTATATCATGTATACAATTTCAAGAAATGCAAGCAATCTAGGAGGAAAAATGTAGACATCCTGCGCAAATCAAGACACTTGACATTTATGACAGGGATAAGTCTTCATTTGCTGTTTTTTCATGAGAAAGTGGCTGGAAAAAGAGGATTTGTGGTGTACTGTATGAAGGATATGAATATATATATGATTGACTGCCTTGCATCCTCTCATTTGACAGAAAATCATAAATTGTTTTTAACTATAAGGCAATGACAATATCCAAACTCATATGTTGTATTTATTTGAGACTATTCTGCACTGCTGTGGTAAAATATTTCCTGTGCTTTTGAACTATGAAGTCAATCTGTTGAGTTACTGATTATAGTCTTGCTCTTTTATTTATCATTAAATATATTTAAATCTCCCTTTGTGGGTGAGATACCAGAGGCATATTTCACCTGTTAGACTATTTGCATATCTGTTTGGTGAGCTACCCAGGGTGTAAGGTAGCTGGGGACATATATATATATATATATATATATATATATATATATATATATATATATATGTATATATGTGTGTATATATATGTGTGTATATATATATATATATATATATATATATATATATATATATACACACACACAGATTTATGTGTGTGTGTATGTGGATATATATAGATGCAGATATATATATATATATATATATATATGTATACGTGTGTATATACACACACACACACACACACACACACATATATATATATATATATATATATATATATATATATATATATATAATATATATATATGTTTGTGTGTAGAAATATAGAGATAGGTGCATTGCTTTTCACGTGCCTCTGTGTAGGTATATTACAACAGAATGTTGTATTGCATTGTGTTTTTCAGGTGTGATTTCAAGTGTAAAGCAACACAGCCACCACCAAAGATGCCATCTGTGATAGAAGCAAGGCATCGGTGCCATGTCCACCAGTTGTAAACATGTACAACAGTTACATGAATGGGGTGGACCAAGCAGATCAGCTCAGGACACAGTATCCCACTGCCCGAAAGGCTCGCAAATGGTGGCTGTACTTGTTCTGGTTCTTATGAGATGTGGCCATTGTCAATGCTTTAGCAACTGTCATGCTCTGGACGTGCTATTCCAGCAACACAGTTGCAGTTCTGAAGGAACCTAGGCTTGCATCTACTTGCCAGTTACATGAAGAGGAAAAGATGCACTGAGATTACTGTCCCAGAAGCTGTGAGCCAATTTGAGCTTGGCTGTCACTTTCCGGTGAAATGGCGTAAATCAAGATGCAAAAACTGTGCCAGCAACGGTAAACATGCTGAGCCATCATGGGGGTGCCCGACTTGCAAGGTCAACCTGTGTGTCGAATACTTTGGCGAGTACCATGGCCATAAATGTTTCATGGGTTAATGATGTCAGGAACAGCGCATGTTGCAATGCACAAGACAAATCACGATGGGTATGCTCTGGTGTTGGTGGATGCATCGCGGGGGGCATATACCCAGCCACCATGGATCTTGTGATCCACCTGGATCGCAGTTGGGAACTTGGAGACTCTTCAGCTCTGTCCCATAGTGCTGCTGTCCCAAGTAAGCATGGCCTTGGGGGTGCCACTATGATGCAGAGTTTCCCTCCGGTAAAGGACACATGCAAAAAGACACAGCCTGGGTCAGTCTTGGTCTTTTGACATGTTGCCTTGATGTAGCTCTCCACTCAGTCTCCCCCCCCTTCAGGTGTAGTCAATGTATGTAGGTGAGGATAGTAAATGTATGAAGGTCTGGGCAGCAATTAGTGAGTTACTTCAGTCCCTCATCCCTTAGGTCCATTGCTGAATGGGCACATTTAAAGAGGTAAGGCAGACTGCTGACACTGAAGGATGTCATGAGACAATACTGGTATCAGCAGTCTGAGTGGGCAGCCAGTACAGCTGTGGGACATTTCAGATACCCAACATCTGGAGCCCCATGCCTGTCCTTTGCATATTAGTGGAGCAGCGGTCCTTACCCTGCTTTTTCTCTTTACATGTGCCCTTTCTGTGCCCCCTTGTCAGTCATTGTGTGTAATTTGGTGTTTTTAGGGGTAGTAGGTATATACCTCTGAAGCGTCATCACCACTTATGTACCTAGTGCAAAGACTACTGCCCCTGTGGATAGGATGGAAGATTTGGATGGGCTAACCAGGTAATGCATATGATATACATATATATTTAGTCTTCCAATACATCTGTCAAATATCTGTAGTAATCTGTTTGCATTTTCTTTCCTCAGCAGGTTTGTCCACCTTCTAACACTGACATGGCCTCACGACCAGGAGAATGACAAGGGAATGTGTGGGGGTATGTGGCCATTCCTACATTCACTGGGCTGCCAGCCATGCCTCCAAAACTGAAAACCAGTACAACTTGAGCTTCCCCACATCCAGTGTGAAGGTATACTGGATTGCAAGAAGCTATATGCATTGGAGCGGAGTACTGCAGTTGTTGGAAGAGAAGTGTTCCATCTGTCCTGAGCCTGACATTCTTGTGCTGCACATTGGAGGGAATGATGTCATCAGTGAACCACTCGGAAGGCTACGCTTTCAAATCACAGAAATTTTTGAAGACCTGAAGTCTTGGTGGCCACGTTGTCATTTTGTGTGGTCTGATATAATTCATCGACAGATATGGAAAACAGCCAACGGGCAGCTCACAAGGCCAGATGTTTACAGAATGGGTTCATGCATGGCTTGAACAGGGTCAGTGGATCTACAATCTGCTATGACAGCATCACCATGGAAGATGTTCATCTGTTCAGAGGAGACGGCATTCATCTAACTGAGGAGGCCATTGCGTTGTTCTTGACTGACCTCCACAATGGAGTGAGGAGTTATGCAGGATTGCTAACATGCAGCTTGTGAGAAGAATGGAAAACACCCATGACCAAATAGGACCAGTATAGTAAGTAAAACACTGTTATGAAATGTGTTGTGTAAAATATATTTCTCTGAGTTTGGCAAATAACTGTGTTAAGGAGCTGGTGAGGATGCTGAGAAAGAACAACTGTTTCAGGAGAGTGCTACCACGTACAATCTAATATGTTAGTTTTAGTCTGCTTTTATCAGGCATGTGTAGAGTTTGGATGACAGGAAGGGCTTACTAATACAGAAAATGATCCCTTAGGTCCATTGCAGAATGGACACGTGTAAAGAGAAAAGGCATAGGTAAGGCAGACTGCTGACACTGAAGGAGGTCATGAGACTGCAGTGTTATCGGCTGTCTGAGTGGGTAGCCAGCACAGCTGTCGGACAGATGAGATGGCCTTGCCTGCCACTGTCCCATGCCTGTCATGGGTTCATTAGTGGAGTGGCGGTCCTTACCTTGCTTTTTCTCTTTACATGTACCCATTCAGCAGTATGTTGGCTACACCAAGAATGTGTATATTCACAATCATATGTGTCTACATGGTACAACTGCTTCTGAATGCTGTACACATGTGCATATCAGTTTTGTTAGGACTTAGGTTATGGAAATTATGATTTTTTTCATATTTTGGTAAATAACTTTGCAAGGGAGCGTCTGAATGTGCTAAATAATACCTCATTTTGAAAACAGTATTGATAGTTCTAACATGGTAAAAGAATGGTGCTTGTATGTTGTACTCATGTGCAGATATCAAAATTTGTTTCGGACTTAGGTTATGGAAATTATGTATATTTTGGTAGATAACTTTGCAAAGGAGCATCTGAATGTGCCAAGTAATACCTCATTTTGAAGACAGTATTGCTGGTTCCAACATGGTAAAAGAATTGTGCCTGTATGTTGGACACGTGCAGATATCAAAGTTTGTTTGGAATTAGGTTATGGAAATTATGATTTTTTTTCATATCTTGGAAAATAACTTTGCAAGGGAGCATATCAGTGTGCCAAGTAATACCTCGTTTTGAAGACAGTGTTGCTCCTTACAACATGGTAAAAAGAACTATGTCTGTGCTCTGTACACGTGTACATATATCACAATTTTGTTTAGTCTTGTAGGATTATGAAAATTATACATTTACAATACTTCTCATTATTATGTCCATATCTTTGCAAGGGAGCATGGTGATCACACAAATGATGCATCATTTTGAAGATGACATTCAGATGCACAACTTCTACACCGATATGTAGGTTCTGCCTGTTACAGGTGATAAGATATTATGCTTTATCAATTATGAGAAATATATTAATATTTCTGTGAATATCTCAAGAAAGGAGCATCACACAGTAATGGTTAAGGTATCACTTTAAAGCTGACATTCATACTAACAAATTAAATACAAATTCTATGGGTCTACATGGTACATTGACCAAGATATTATGCTTTGTTTTTCCAAAAAGGTAAAAAATATGCACAATATCAGCATTCCTTGCCAAATATTTAATAATGACTTTGATATACACTATCAACATTTGCACTGTTGGAAAGGTCAGTGTCTGCTGAGCAACTTTCGCATTTACATTTTTAGTCCAGCTCTTATAGTTAGAGTTGTGAACGTTTGTTTTCTGTATGGTATTACAAATGGATTTTCTGAAAATGAGCTCAGGCTGCACTGTTGTTCCTATGGTGGAATTAAGCAGGCAGCTTTTTCTGAGCTGCTCCGGAGTGAATGAGTTAAGTAATACCTTCCCTCCCATCCTTCAAAACCATCTGTCTCTCTTCTTGCTCAACACCAGGATAAACTATATGTCTAAAGGTGAACAAATATCTATTCATACCTTGCATGTCCTTACTTTCTCCCTTCTTCACACACCTCCTTACTTCTATCAGTTTCTCTCCCCCGGGCCTTCTCTCTAAGTATATAATAAGCCTGCTTTTCTCTAACTTCGTATTGGATTTCCTGTTTGTATTAACTTACCTATAATTTCCGTATAAACTGGCTAAACTTTCTCTAACTTTTAAATCATTGTCATATAACCAATGTCATCATATTATTTCTAATTTGGTATAACTGTTTAAACTATATTTCTTTTTTGTATCATATTGAAAAATGTAAAATTATTGTTCTTAAAATGTTTTCTAATACTTTGGTGCTTTTCTCCTCAGGCCTCCACTGAAAATGGACTTTTACCCAATCAGACTTCCCCAGTAATCAAATGTCAATAAATAAATGAATACATTTTTCATGACTGGCCTAATGAGGGCTGAGTAAAGGGAGATAATGACAACTCTAGATCTTTATTTATAATCTGTGCAGTACAGAAAGATTTTCATACAACAACAGACACATGTTGGTCAAAGGGTTTGTCACTGTTCACATAAGTTCCCAAATTCAGAACAACTGACAATACACCCCTGAGAGCTGACCCACACAATGTGGTAGTTTCCTAGGGTAGATGAGGTCCCAAAGAATGCATTTTTTCACATTTAGTTTCAGACCATAATTTTGACACCAGTTATTTATTTCAGACAGATCTTTCTGCAGGATGGCTAAGTCATTTGGGAATTCAATGACTACTCCTAGCCTGCAGTTATCTGCAAACTTCGTCAACCAGTGACCTTTAGTGCTTAGTAGATACTGTCCTTTCTGGAAGGATTAGGCCTCTGTTTTGCTCTTACATATAATTTTAGGGGTGGAATAGAAACATGCACAATTAATGTTAAAAAAAAATTCCTAGAGACTGAATAAAGCAACAAGCAGAATACAGGTCCCTGACTCAGTCTACAGACCCTGTACAATGGGCTTCTTGGTTGAGTAAGAATTCATAGATAGGAACTTTTGAATGCAGTCAGTTACCTATCTGCATTTTTCCTCTTGACACAAAGTCAGTAAACTGTACAAAGCTTGCCTTTGTGACCATTTATTGACCAAACAGCATTATAACTCCTCCTGAATATTAATAAAGATAATTATTTTTATTTTTATTTATTTAACATTTATTTACCAGGAAGGTTCAACTTGGAACAAGCCAATTTTAAGTGGAGGCCCAGGAAGAAACGCTCCAGACGCATGTCCTTGTGATGTGGGAGGAAACCGAAGCACCTGGAGGAAACCCACACAAACACAGGGAGGACATGCAGACTCCACATACAAGGCATCCCAGCCGAGAATCAAACTGGAGAACCTCTTGCTGTGAAGTGACAACGCTAACTGCTGCACCACTGCGCCGCCACTTGCTATTAAACCATGGCTCTTCAGTCTTCCTGAACTGTCACTAAATCCAATAGGCCATTGAGCTAAAAGGGTGCAGTGAGGTGACCTTCCACCAGCATGGGAAGGCTGTTTCCCTTCCAACAGCATGTAATTAAGGTGATAATGACTGAGTTATTGGATTCAACTAGACCTCAGTGAGTTACTGAGCTAATAGCACGATTAATGGACAATGATAACTGTAAGTTAAACAAATCAAAACCAATATCATTTAAGTGACATCCATCCTAAAAAATAAAAGTGCTAGAATGGTCTTGCTAGATCATCATGCTTGATGGCAATGTCAGTCAGACTCACTGCCTGGATCACCAGGAGATTAATAAAACATCTGGAGAATTCTATAGCTCAGTTCTTCCATGCACCTCTCCTATAAAGTCTTGGAACAATGGCACACCAGCATACCAACATATTCGTATCCAGTGAAACTACAGCATAAAGGTCAGAGTTTCTAAATAATAGTATCTTCTTTGGAGGTCATTGCCTTGCAGATAAATGATCAAGGCAGAGGGCTTAGGCCAGCTGTGCACCAAATGATGTCAAGCATCCAACAGTTGAAACCAGATAAGCCTGGGAAGTTTGCCCACATCATTAACCAGGATCTATGATCCAGTAAACTCATTAAACTGTTGGGGAAAAACACTGACCTTGTAGCCACCCTCTGTATAAAGGGTTGCCCCAGAATCCACAATACCGTCTTCCCTGAAAAGAAAAATACTGGAGTTATATTCTGATGTAGAAAAGGAAAGCATTAACTCTTCATCTCCCAGTACTTTTTAAAACTTTGTCAAATGCCCTTTGTGTGAGGTCAGATGTCATACCTATGCAAAATGAGTGAGAAGAGTAGCACTGAGAGGGAAATCCTTGTCGCACCAAAGCCTTATGTAAGGCTAGATTAACTTTCCAGGGGGTGATCAAATTACCTTGCTTTAAACAAAAAATAGAGCCAGAAGGGGGATCCACTTGGCCTACCTTGTGTAAGGCTGAGGCCGAAGGTAAAAACAAGTAATATAGCAAGGTCCTTTCCCCAGTCAAATATGTTGTCCCTACTGGATTGATCTATGTTAGACTTCTTTAACCATTATTGGTATATAACCTTTGGTTAAAAGCATATCCTGCCATTGTAAGGCCTGAAGAACCTCATTCACTCCAAAGGCCCCTGCACAGAGCCAGGTAAACAAAGCGGCCCAGTGAATAAAGGAATGGAAATCATCAGAAGTGTAGTAATTACCTGAAATGATATGGCTCAGTACAAAATGGCCTATAGGTTCCCTGACATGTTGAAATGTTCCTCTGATGTTCTCCCATTCTTTGGCTAATCTACAGACTAATCACCACTGTGTGAGAGAGATAATGGATTAGGGGAAATTCCCCTTCCTTCTCCATCGGGATCTGACCAGTAGGTGACACCTTGAAGGTAGGCTAAAGGCATCATGCAAACAGGCCAGTGATCTGTAATTTTGCCTGTAATTCCTTATCAATCATATTTCTGACTATTGCATCCTTGCCTTTGATTGAGGATAAGTTTTTTTACTATTTTAGATTCCCCGGCAACTGAAGACTGTATGGCAAAACCTGACATTAAATCTTTAAGGAGAAGTGCTGATGCCTTACTGGGATATTTGGAGAGTTCTTCTGCTAGCTTACTGACCTTGATTGGAGAATGATACAATCAGGCTGTGTGGCTGACCCCAGGAAAAGTTATTCTTTTAACATTTGTTTACCAGGATAGTCCGGCTGGACCTCTAGTGTCCATTTTCAGCAGAGTCCTGGGGAGAAAAGCTCCATACAGTAACAAAATAAAGATTTGTACATGGTAACAGTAGTAGGTTAGAGAGTTTACATGGTAATGACAGTTATGAAGCATGCAGTAAAAGACTTAATTTAAAAATACAAGGTTGGAGTAGAAATTTGTGAGCATAACACTTTCATGGAATAGCATAGATACAATATATGTGCAAGGCATTTTCATAGTAAGAACATATTTACAATATATACATAGGGCATCAGTAGAGCACAATATTTGTTTTCTGCAGAGGCATAATGAAATAGAATCCTGCATATACTATTGCTGCCCCCCTTTCTGTGAACAGAACCCCCTGCCTCTGTATTCTCATCATTGTCTTTGGTTTCCTACAGGCATTTCTAAGGGTTGATGCTTCTCATACACAATGATTAGATAAAAGAATGACATTGTTGGACCTATTTTTCCTGATTCCTTTTTCTTTGAAGAGTGATGATTCTATTTTCTTTAACAGGATCTGGCCTCTGTTAATACCCAGAAGGTGGAGCTGTCCATAGTGTTCCCCTCCACCTCTGGGTACTTTAAAATACCAGAATATACTTGACCTCCTCTGCTAGCCACTGATTATGGGGAAATAGCTAAAAGTCTGCATCAATTATACAAGCCTCCTTTCTCTTGTATGATGCCCTGAATATGTCACTAATAAGTGCTGGAATGAATTACCCTTGTTTTGTCCTACCTGTCTCTGCTTATTGCTGCTGTTTTATTTAACTTTCTATTAATTTTCTTTGTCATTTTTTTTATTTATTATTAATGTGTTTGCAGATTATTTATTATTCTTTTCATGTGACCTCATAGCCTTGACTGGCATGTTCCATTCGGTTTTCTCTTGCATGCCTATTTAAGCAATCCCTGCTTGGCATCTTAGCCACACACACCCTCCCCATTTAAGCAATCGCAAAGCACTGCCATTCTTTGCCCTGCTGCCTGATGTTGTAGAACATTTAATTCTGCTATATTCCTTTTACTTTAACCGATGTACAGATTAGTAGCTTGTGACTTTTACAGTTTAATGAATTCTTAATAGTACAGGTATGCTGACTTGTCAAATGGCTGTACTTGGTACATGTGAGTTAAACATTTGATAAAACACATTTGATCTCTGTACTTAACTTTATGTTGTCAGGGATCAAGGCAAGAAGCAATAAGAATAACAGTAATATTATACCGTTTACATGATGATCTACTAAAATGGGGATCCAAACACTGAAAAAATGTACAGCTTAATACTGTTGATAGCTTAACTTCCAAAACATTTATGTAGTAACTTGAATTTCTTGGGTAGAAGTGCCTGGGCTCAGTTGAAATGTGTAAAAAGGACATTGCTCCATCTAAACAGCCAAAAGGTGAACCTCCACTGCCAATGACTTAGCCATTTCTTCCTTTCTGCAGCAAAATATACTGTAGAGCAACATTGCAGAGTAGGGGATGTAATCAATGGCATTCTGTAGTGAGATCCTGCTAACTCTCTCCTCATTACTCATCAAGCAAAATAAACAGTATGTGTAAAATTATCTATTTACATGGGATATACTTAGGGTTAATCATGTGACATTATATTCTTTACATGCTGTCTGCTTAATAAAGCCGTGACAATCTTCTGTTGCTGCTTCGACACATTATACTCAAAAAGACAGTCCAAACGTTTCTTAACAATAAACGCATTGAACATCTGACCTTTCACATTCTGATTGGCTACTTTTATCTCCAGACCAGCCTACAACCTTAGAATCTAAGGCTAAAATATGTCTTAAGGATTCCCCAGTCACAATATTATAAGGTAAACCATAAGTCAATACTGTATCAGAATGGTCACTGGCAGATGGTTCCATAATGAAACAGCCTTGCACTATGGATGCCAGGTGGGGATATCTTTCAAGCCGCCACTGAAGTGAGCTAAAGCTGTAAAGAAAGGAGTATTCCAACCCTTCTAACCCCCCCTCCCAATTTGAAATCACGTGCAGACAATGAGCTTGCAGGCAAGCTACCTTTATTAAAAATACCATCACCACTGTTCTCAAAAGCCTTGCAGCAGAGTATAGGAGCCCTCTAATCCTCCCCAACTACTACTTATCCTGTGCATGGATAATATGGTTATGCATGGACAATGTGCTTATCTACCAGTCTAGTCATTCTCATTCATAAATTCACCAACCTACACTTACTCCACCAACTGCTAATTAAACAAATGAATATTTAACTGTTGAAAAATTAAAATGTGCTGTTTAGGACTCCTAAAAACTCTCAGAAGCCCTTAGCAACATACTTATTTCCGATTTGTAATTTGTAATATGGTTGGAATGACACAACCGATTACTTCAAAGATCATGGTATTTGGCTTGATCAATTAACTTCTATACCTAAAAAAATACTAGGGAAACATCAACTCCCTCCTTTACTGTTACAAAAACTCTTTTCTTTTCCTTTTCTTTCCTTTCCTTTCTCCCCCAGCCAGATCAGCGTTAGACAAGGGAGTCCTACCCTCCTATCTTGAATATGGTTTCTACATTATTGCTGCTGCCTCCAAGAAAAAAACACAATTCTGTCTGAAAAAGCCCACTAACTCCGTCTTCTGCTTCCTCACATACTTCCCTCTGCAGGAGTAGCACTGCTTCATAATTAACAAAGTTAAATGGCTATCCGTAATACTGATATGTTACTGGGACCTCATCTCTATCAGTTGCTACATCTCAAAACTGTTTCCATGCTGCCATAAGGGCCTGAATGACCATTTATCTATAAAACCAGTCCTCAAACTTTTAGCAGGTAACCCCAAACAGAGTTCACAAATTAATAAATAAATAAATAAATAAACAAATAATCAAGTGAACAACAAAAGGGAGGTTTAATAGGGAATCATGATACTATACATAACAACAAAATTGATTTTATTTTATTACATTTATCAAATGTGCAAAAATATACATTAAATTTATTTTGTTGACAAGTTCAATCAATGTGTAGTTTAACCACCCACGTACTTCCTGCATTC
The DNA here is from genome assembly GCF_019279795.1 of Protopterus annectens. Classification (NCBI taxonomy): domain Eukaryota; kingdom Metazoa; phylum Chordata; order Ceratodontiformes; family Protopteridae; genus Protopterus; species Protopterus annectens. Next base: position 485,927,320 of record NC_056731.1, read on the forward strand.
ATATTTATATTTATATTTATAATTATATGTACATTTTTACATCTATACATTTTTACATTTATATTTATATTTATATATATTTTTATACTTTTTATATATACCTTTTATATATTTTATATATATATATATATATATATATATATATATATATATATATATATATACATATATTTGATCTACATATTTATATATATTTAATCATTAAGTTACACTTACATTTATATATTTTATATATTTTTAAGAACATTCAATACATATTATACTATATATTTATTCTAATACACCACTAGTACCTTTACTTTCACTGTTATTACTCTTTTTCAAAAACAACTTGGTTTCCTTAGACAACTGTGGGAACATACATATATATACATACACTTTTATTAACAAAATTAATAAAATCAAAATTGGGTTAGAGTCATATAGCAGTTTAGGTTATGTATTCTTCATGCACTTTATATTGTAACCTTGCATTGTTTTAACTACGCAATATGCTTTTAAAAGTTTATATCTGAATCAATTAGCAATCAATGGTTAATTGGTTAAGTACTCAGTTGTATATTTAAGGATTGCATTTCATTAAACCTTTAGATTCTGATGAAGTCCAGTTGGTGTGGACGAAAGCGCGCTCAATCTAAGGTTCATTTGTAAAACAAATAAGAATTTACTTGGTGTTGGTTGCTGCTGGTTGCTGCTGTTTTGAGCTGTTTTAACAATAAACTAAACATTTTACTATCGAGTGGTGGAAGATTTGTGTCGGTTGGAGGAGAGCCCTTTATTTGTACAGTACAGCGGATTTCCTTTGGTTTGGTGTACTTTGCGTTTGGAGGTGGTTTGGAGATTTTGTTTTCCACTTATAGTCAAACTCTGTGAAAAAAATATTCTTCCAACTTAAATAACTATTCCCAAACTGCTTATATACTAATAATTCCAAGAATGAAATGCCATTGAACAAAATGTCTTTCCTGCCATTGTGCCCTCACATTGGCAATCTCTTCCTGCACATCTAAAAGGAACTAACTCTTACTTCATGTTCAGACTGCAACCTAAAACATACCTATTCAAAGAATCTCAAATGTCCCTGCTTCCCCAGTGGTCATGTCACCTAACCTCCTAGGCATTTTTAACTCTCCTTTGCTCTCTTCTTTTTTCTGTCATGTAAATGACTCTTGAATTATATAGTATATTTTATAGTGTTCTTTTAATTTATATTAACTTCAGATTTAAATGACGTCACTCCATTCTGTACTTGATCTCATGACAATCTATAAATGTGCTACCTATATTATTTTTTAAACTGTGAAAAAAATTCACCTGAGGTGTACATTCAGTCAGCTTTGATTACCGCCTTACCCCAGTAAACACATTAAGATAAAACAAAATACAATAACCTAAAATGAAATAAGGGTGCGATTTAGAACTTGATAGAAAATGGCACAAGAGAGACCATCCATGATGGCTACCTAAGTTCAAAGTTCTGAACAAGGCCTGTAGAAACTGGGATAAAAATAATGTTTCCAGGGAGAGAAAAACAACCCATAAGAAAAGATCAGTGAGCAGAAAAAGTTTTAAATATGGAGAGTTTTGATTGAAAGGCAGTCACAACAGGCAGGATATGGGCTCCTTCAGAAACACAAACAGAAGTGGAAAAGCTACAAGGGAAACTGTGAAATTTGGGAAGATAAAGCAGCAGTTAAGACTGAGCTGCTGGAGCAGATTCAAAGAATTCAAGACTAACAGACAATAAAGAGACAAGGTGAAAATATGATCTTGGAAATCGCTCAAGAATGTGGATCACTAACTGGAATAGAGTGAGCAAAACTGAACTGGAGCAAGTTATAATGCAGCTTTTACATGAGATATCATGTAATACAAGGAACTCAAAAACATTAATAGAGATACACAAAGTGAGATGGTGGCAAGCAGCTGCATAAAGCAGATTCAAGCATGTTTCCATTCTTTTGCTGCAAAATAAATTAAATAATAAGGTAAACAGAAAGATTTAAATTTATCCCATTTGCAGGGATGTTCATAAAACTGGTCTAGGATTACTCAGAAACACTCTATAAGCGAAGGAAAGCTATGCCAGAGCTAGTAAAGGAATTAAGAATGAATGAAACAGCTGTATGATTGAAATGCACTGCCATTATGAAAGCTCAGCAGTAAGGGGAATGGGGGCATGCAAAGGAGTGTATGGGGGAAACAGGGAAGGGTAAAGAACAAGCTCCAGACAGATGAGAAGTAAATGAACAATGGTGTATAAATATCATGGCAAAGAGCTGCAAACCTGCAAATAAAAAAGGAAATGAGCTGTTGTACAAATAAAGCTTGTAAACCAGACCAGTGAGTAACAGTCATGTGGAGAGGCCAGTGAATGGGAATGTTGTAATATGAAAAGATTGTGACATCATTACTTAATTGGCATGCAGTAGACTAGTGTGAGGAACATTGAAAGTCAGAAAAATGTCTTAAAAGGCCCAAGCCCAGGGCATACCCATGCACATACAACAACCAAATGACAAAGATCTAGAAGCTGGGGATGGGGAGTTGGGGGAGGAGCATAGGCATGGAGGAAGAGTTATGCCAAATGTTAGCAACTGGGAAAGCAGGGATGGGTGTGCATAAAAAACAAAGAAAATACAGTAAAATACAAGGAATAAGTAGGTAAGATGTCAAATCCTATCAAAAGAAGGAAAATGCAGGAAAAGTTAATGAATATGGAGTAAACATTGTTCTGTTCAAGAAGCAAAACTGGACATCAAAAATGGGGGAGAACAAGCATTTCTTATGAGTACCCAAGGGGACAAATGCATAATCAGAAGGCAGAGGGAGGAAAGAGGTGAATAGAAATTGCATTTCACAGAGGGCTTCAGAAAACCACAGAGAAAGTGATAAAAGGTTGGATAGGAGGATTAATCAACCTGGGCAATATGCAACAGTTAGGGTTGAAGAAGGATTCTGCAAGAACTTTTTTGCTAACTGAGTACAGCCAAGGAGAGATGGAATAGAGATAATAGGGGTGATTTCATTGTCACTACAGAACTGCAAAAAGACAGACTGTATAGAAGGAGGAAATATAACAGAAAGATGAGACAATAACTAGCCCAAAGAATGAAGAGGGGGAGTGGATGGATAAATGGAATTGTAACCAAATTAGATGAACTGCATCTTCAAAATAAACATTTTGGCACATGTAAGTAGGGAAAAAAATAATGCAAGTAATGGAACAAATCCAAATTTAGGTGAGGAGCTAATCAGATCATGCATCAGTGAGTAAGGTAAGTGTTCGGAAACTGAAAATAAGAAAAAGAGGGTAAAAATGGGGATAGGTGTAAATGGAAGGCGACAGAGCACAAGGAAATACTGCAAGGACAAATAAAGGAGTCAGTACAGGATAATGTGAAGAACAGGTCAAACTGGATGAATTCTCTGATAGATGTGGTACAGAAGAATGCCAGAAGAAATGAAAATAGAAGGGATGAGTACAGGTCAGAAAAAAGCAATAAGTATGGAATTATTAATGGTGATATTGGAGAGATTACCGATTAGTGGGAGGCACAAGAGAAACAGCTAGCAAAGAAATACAAGAAAGCACAGGCAGAGAGAAACAGAGTGGTACAGAGGATCAAGGGTGGAAATGGAGAATATTTAGAAGAGGGTAAGCTAATCAAGGTAAGACTCAAGGAATACTAAAAGGACATTTACAAAGAAGAGGAAGCAACAGAGAATAAAAACAGAAAAACAATGCAGAAGGATATAAACTAGAGGATGAACAAAGACACAGGAAAGTGCTATACAAGATGAAAGAGGGAAAAGCTGGAGAGTCAAATGGATTCTCCTTACAGTTCAGGGGAATACTGGACTCGGGCAAATTATCTAAAAGTATGAGAATATCCATAATAACCATGATGCCTATGGGGGGGGGTAGAACTGGAAAATTTATTAGGCCAGTCTCCTTGATTACGATATCAATATTTTGGCAATGGTATTGGCAGGAAGATAGGATAAAGTATTGCCAAAAATAATGCAAGAAGGGCAAAACAGTTTTGTAAAGAAAGTCAGGAAAAAAAAAGCAGATGAGACCTGCTGGAAATTTTGCACTGGAAGGGAAAGAAGAAGGAATGGAATGGAATGGTGGGATTGTCCTGTTTGACTTGCAGAAGGCCTTTAATATGTTAAATGGAAATTCCCATGTAAGATGAGGCCACAGTAGGTGGGGAAAAAGTTTATATATTGGATACAGCCATATACCAAGACCCAGAAATTGAAATACTCATAAATGGAGGAGTATCTGAGGACAAAGGGATAGAGAGAGGGGCTACACAGGGGTGCCCACCATCCCCAGGCCTATTCTTTCTTGTGTTTGCAGAAAAGGAAGGGGGTAAAAGCTCACTTTGTATTATACACAGATGACTGCTTGTTAATAACAGAGAATATGGCTGCAGCAATTTGAACCAAGAGAGAGACAGAAGAAGTTTAAGGAAGTTGCAGGACTCAGGTGCCACAACAAAAAGACAATGGTAGTAAAATTAAGAAAATGGCGGGGGATAGAGGGAATTGGTGAGGTAAAAGAGGCAAAGTTCCCCAGGTAACTAGGACCCTTTATTGGGAACACAATAAGTGAGACAATAGGGAACAACCTCGAGGAAATTGATGAAGAGGTGAGGGAGGGCAGGGACACATACAATGTTTGGCAGAATTAGCGCAGTAAGGATGATGGTACTAACCGTAATCCTCCACTTACTCTGGAACATGCAGATAGATCATGGGGACAAAGGGCTACACATATGCTAAAACACATACAGGACTGGGTCAGTAAATGCAAAGGGAAAAACCGGAGTGAGATAAAAATGAGAAATGAATGAAGCAGCACTACAAGAACTAATATACATAAAATGGATCGAAGGAATCTTCAGAAAAACTATGAGGAAAGAAGGGCGGGGAAATAGAGAAAAAAGAAAGAATGAAGAAACCTGGAAGCAAAGTAGAACAGCTCTGTAGGAAGATTTGTTGTTCAGGGAAAAAGATGATGGGTAAAGATTTAAAACAATGGAAGACTTAATGCGGAAGTACAGAATTCGAGTCCCTGTCGTAGAACTACTTGGTGCTAAGGGATACCTGGAAAAAGTATGTAGAGAAGGTAAGAAGATCGGGCAAAATGAGAGAGGATGACACCCTGGAGGAAGTCAACTTAGGCAGTGATGCACATTTAGAAAGTACATGGAGCGGGAGATAAAAGCTTGACTATACAAAAGCACAGTATCTAACCCCAATGAGCTGGGCAAAGGAAGGCAGAAAGGAGGATAGTCAGTACTAGAGGTATCAGGAGGGAAAATCAGATATGATGCACATGTTTGGGACTGAGATGGGCACAAAAGTTCTGGAAGCAGACACAGAAACTTTGGGAAGACATATTTCAAAGAGAAGCAGGGAATCCTTGGAAGCTCTGTAAATGGGGCATAAAGAAAGGTGTCAACATCTGAAAAGAAAGAGAAAATAACATTATCAGACTGCTGAGCACTGAAGTTAAAACCACCATCACTCAAAACTGGAAGGGGGAAAAACATATGGTGGCATGAATTACACAAGAGGTTCAAAGACATTGGGAGAAAATGACAAAAATGGGCCAGAATGAGGAAAGGAGATGAAGGAAAACGAAAAAGCAATGGCAGGAGGTTTTAGAATACTACAATAGTGAAAATAATGCAAGGTGAAGGAGAAGGTGAAACCAAAGGGAAAACAAGGGTTGGAGGAAGGGGACTGGGTGTAGGCATAGTGTACTAAATGAAGCAGCAACCACTGATGAGATAAAGTATTGTACACAAATTCAGTGTTGCAGTTATAGAGTTAATAAACTTTAAAATTAAATACAACTTATCAGATCCACCATAATACGATACTGCAGAAAACCTAAAAACAAGAAACAAGTGCAACCCAAAAGTGAAATCCGTAAAATACAAAAGCACTTGTGAAGCAGTATGTCTGGTGCAATATAATTTATTAAAAGGCCAGCAAAAAAATTAACGCTTTAACTGAATCACCACATTTTCTAATTCACTGCGTTTTTGTTGATGCATATAAAAATTTCCACATATAAAAAATGTTATATAAGTTAAAAACTTAAAACTTTTCTGCATTTAAAACAGCAAAGTATTAATTTCTCTTAACTGCCCTCTAGTGGCCAAAGTACAACATGTAGGTGAACTATTTATGTATGTATGTATGTATTAATTAATTAATTAATTACATTTGTTTACCAGGAAATTCCGACTGGACACAGGTCCTTTTTCAGCGGAGGTCCGGGGAGAAAAGCTCCAACAGTACAAAATTAGAGAGATGTACAACAGAGGAATTTTACAATATAATGTTGCACTAGTAGATCTATCAGTATATATAAATACATTTACATAAATGGAAAATAATAAGGTACAGAAATCTTATCCTATACCAAATAATTCACAGTCTAGCCATTCTCATTTTTAACACTGAACTTACAATTAAATTCTTAAATTCCAGGCACTTAAGAATCTTTCAGATAAAAAAAAAAAGAAAAAAAACAGCTATTACTGGTTTATCATTTTTCATGAAGTCAGACTTATTTTTAGTAATTTGGTCCTGCATTAACATGACATTTAGTAACATATCCACTTGGGAAAAAAGCAGTATTAATCTCATTACGGGATACTTCTACCTGACAATCATCAATGAATAAAGCATTCATACATCCCATATAATCTTCGCTATTCATTATGACCAGCCCACCCCTTTGTCTGATTTCATCATGCTGATATTTTTATCTTTACAGATTTCTTTAAACAACTTAACTTCCCTACCAGACATATTGTAAAATTTTTCAAAACTTGGTTGATTCAAGGTGTTCCTAATATCTAATTCAAAATTCTCTCAAATAGTTGTAAATTGTCGTTCAATGGGGGGTTAAATATGCTAGGTCTATGCAAGACATTGTTATAATATCATAAATTGTTGCCTGAAAACCATAACACTAAATTACGCTTATGAGAAAACAATTTTAAATCCATTAAAACCTCCACTCTATTTGATCTTCCAGCTGGTACAAAGGTAAGACCTCAGGCTAACACATTTATATGACTAGGATTGATGTTTGCTGAAAAATATATAAATTTTATAAATTTTGAAGCTTTTGAGTCATTGAACCAATTTGTGTCAGTCATTATCAGCTACTGAAGTTAAAAGTATATATTTTTTGTAAAACTTCTTCTTGGGCTTGGCACCCTGTCTAATGAAAACTTTGTCACTCACCTGTTGTTTTATGGTATTCCTCTGGTAGCTCTTGCTCTGTATTCCTACCTCCTAACTGCAATTTCTTCTAAAAGGACTGGCTTGTTGTTAAGCTCTCCCTCTCTCTCTCTCTATATATATATGTATATATATATATATATATATATATATATATATATATATATATATATATATGTGTATATATATATATATATATATATATATATATATATATATATATTATATGAGAGAAGAAGGGAGCCACTTTCGAGATTTTAAGTATTTTTTCTCTGTTTATCTGCTAAGTTTTTCTGCATAGCTGCCTAGTTTGAGCATTTTCTGGCTTGTTAAACTTGATTTCTGCATTAGTAGCTGTATTTAGAGCACAACCAAAAGTTGTTTACTGAATTTCCTGTTTGCACTTAATTTTAAATCATTTTCTTTTTTCAAAACTTGCATATTTTCTGTCCTTGACCTAGCACTCTTGTGTGGGGTCATTTACTGCACTGTTATAACTTGATATTACCTGTAAACCTCTGCTATCTCTGAAAAAACAAACAAAAAAAAAAAAATCTTGCTTTTTTCCCACTTTTCTGAGATTTAAAAAAGTTCAGTTACAGGCTTGCTGTTTCCTGAACTGTTTGTAAGTTTCTGTGAGGCCATTTTTGCTTGGGCTAAAGGAAAGTCTCTCTGTTGATCAGTGGCAGTGAATAACATTGAGCAGCCTTCCCTGCCCCAGTAGGAGTGGTTACTGACTTGAAACTGTAGTTTTATTGGCCAACAGGGGTCATTTCCAAAACTCCTTCATCTTCTTCTCTTAAAACCTAGTTGCCTCGTGGTTTTGACGTCTTTTCAGGCTTGTTGGCTGTTGGTGAAGCACCCACCAAGAGGAGAAAACGCTGAGAGAAGAAGGAGCCACTTTGAGATTTTAAGTATTTTTTATCTGTTTATTTGCTAAGTTTTTCTGCATAGCTGCCTAGTTTGAGCATTTTCTGGCTTGTTAAACTTGATTTCTGCATTAGTAGCTGTATTTAGAGCACAACCAAAAGTTGTTTACTGAATTTCCTGTTTGCACTTAATTTTAAATCATTTTTTTCTCAAAACTTGCATATTTTCTGTCCTTGACCTAGCACTCTTGTGTGGGGTCATTTACTGCACTGTTATAACTTGATATTACCTGTGAACCTCTGCTAACTCTGAAAAACAAAACAAAAAAAATCTTGATTTTTCCCACTTTTCTGAGATTTAAAAAGTTCAGTTACAGGCTTGCTGTTTCCTGAACTGTTTGTAAGTTTCTGTGAGGCCATTTTGCTTGGGCTAAAGGAAAGTCTCTCTGTTGATCAGTGGCAGTGAATAACATTGAGCAGCCTTCCCTGCCCCCGTGGGAGTGGTTACTGACTTGAAACTGTAGTTTTATTGGCCAAAAGGGGTCATTTCCAAAACTCCTTCATCTTCCTCTCTTAAAACCTAGTGGCCTCGTGGTTTTGGGATCGTTTCAGGCTTGTTGGCTGTTGGTGAAGCACCCACCAAGAGGAGAAAACGCTGAGAGAAGAAAGGAGCCACTTTTGAGATTTTAAGTATTTTTCCTCTGTTTATTTGATAAGTTTTTCTGCATAGCTGCCTAGTTTGAGCATTTTCTGGCTTGTTAAACTTGATTTCTGCATTAGTAGCTGTATTTAGAGCACAACCAACAGCTGTATACTGAATTTCCTGTTTGCACTTAATTTTAAATCATTTTTTTTCTCAAAGCTTGCATATTTTCTGTCCTTGACCTAGCACTCTTGTGTGGGGTCATTTACTGCACTGTTATAACTTGATATTACCTGTGAACCTCTGCTATCTCTGAAAAAACAAAAACAAAAAAATATCTTGCTTTTTTCCCACTTTTCTGAGATTTAAAAAAGTTCAGTTACAGGCTTGCTGTTTCCTGAACTGTTTGTAAGTTTCTGTGAGGCCATTTTTGCTTGGGCTAAAGGAAAGTCTCTCTGTTGATCAGTGGCAGTGAATAACATTGAGCAGCTTTCCTGCCCCCCGTAGGAGTGGTTACTGACTTGAAACTGTAGTTTTATTGTCCGTTTTGGGTCTATTCCTGCTTCTTTCCAGCCCCTGCTATCAAGCACGCCTTAACGTGCTTTAGCGTGATTTAGCACTGAGTTGCCACTAGAGCAGCATCGGGCAGCGCCGGTTTAACAAGGTTAAACTTTTTCTGGCACCATAAAGTCTGTTCTTCAATTTTTCCCTCAGAACTGCTCTGTTAGGAACATAAACAGTTTACACCTTCACTAAAAAGCACAGCACTTGTTCCTAATTGCTTTTTCTTCTCAAAAAGCTCAGCACTTGTCTTAAAAGCATATCCCTTGTCTTATAAGCATTTTCTTTGCAGGTCAGGCACTCCTATATTATACAAATCCCTCACTTGCAAAACCCCCCAGGAGTGCCCACTTCCCTGCTAAGCCCTCTACTTTTCTGTCTCATACCAACTCATAATTCTTTCTAGCATGTCGAAGGGTCAGATGCTGGCATCTTCTCCTGCCCAGTTGGTGAATCTGGGAATTCTGAGGCAATGTTACAATTGCCTCATGTACACGGACAACCCTCTCCTCCTCCCACATAACACTAACACTTGCGAGAGATGCAGCTATTTAGCCAAACTGGAGGCTGAGCTCTCTCAACTCAGGACTGGCAAGACCAGGCAGGAGGAGAAGGCAACTACACACACCACAATACAAGTCTCACATAACTCAACCACACCACTGAATCAAACACATAAACACACTAAGACATACTGAGACTCTGAGTAAAATTTACCTAAACAGCAAGGCCTCCAAAGAAGACACCAAGCAACTGCAAACTCAAGACACCACACAAACAACACATAAAAAACAAAATCAGTGTGCAAAGCAGTCACTGCCCTTAAGGCCAAATACAACACCAAACATACTTGTCATAGGTGACTCCATAGTCAGACACACTGATGTCCCACTCACCAGGCTGAACAAGGAGAAGGTCACGGTAAGCTGCCTATCGAGGCCAGAATCCGCCACATAACACAAGCACTCAGGTCACTCCACGGCAAGTACACGTATGACACAGTCATTGTCCATGCTGGTGTGAATGACCTGAGACGTACTTCCCTGGACTACATGAAAAGAGACATAGAGGAGCTCTCTGATTATGTAGCCCAGGCAGGTATGACCCTGACCCTGAGCAGTATACTTCCTTCACCACGAATTATGCCACAATATAGTGACAAGATGATCAGCTTTAACAATTGGCTTAATTTCTGGTGTCATTCAAAGGGGATCCAGTGTCTGTCTGCTTGGGATGACATGCTTGACAAGCCACGCTGCTTTGCAAGGGACGGCTTGCACCTGTCACCCTTGGGATTCCGGATATTGGCTAAGGCTCTTGCCACCCCCATAGTGCCTTTTTTAGGCAAGGCTCAAATTCTAAACCTACCATCCTAGAAAACAAAAACGGGAAGAAACTAAGGGTAATGCTGCTCAATGCCAGAAGTCTAAATCTCAAAATGCACGCACTCAAGGCCCTTCTCAGTATGGAGAACATCGATGTCTGTGCTGTGACTGAAACCTGGTTCAAGGCTCCTGAGAGCACCCTGGCACTATCATGTTTTACCTCATATCATGCGTTCCGGCCCCAAAACCCAGACCATACCACAAAAGGAGGGGGTGTATCCATATTCATCAAGGATACCCACACCTCCAGGTTGGTGGCTACGCATCAAGCATCGAAACCATCCAGGTGCAATTAACCATAGGCAAAACTGCTCTACAATTTGTAGCATGCTACAGGCCACCCTCTCAAACTCAGGAAACCCACACAGCCTTCCTGAAGACACTGGAGGGTATAAATGTATCACCAAACACCATCATATTGGGTGACTTCAACTACCCGAATATAGACTGGGAACATTACTCAAGCCCCAACTTTCTAGCCCAAAGGTTCCTGGAGTTCATAAATTCAAATGCCATGGAACAACTAGTCACCATCCCCACAAGAGGAGAAAATATACTAGATCTCATCATCACAAACATGGGGACAAAATGCTCCACACGGGGAAGTATATCCTCTTTGGTGAGATCAGATCATAAACTAATCTCACTAGAAATCCACATCCCGCCCCACCCCAAACAAAAAGACCACAGTGAAGAACTTCTCTAAAGCAAACTTCACACTACTCAAGACAGGTGTGGTATCCTTCAAGGCCCCCGAGCCAATGGAAACCACAACCCAAGCTGCGGAAGCCCTTACAAATGCCTTCTATGAACACATTCAGGACTGCATGGATCAGGCAATCCCAAATAAAACCAAGACTCTTTCCACCAAGGGTAAACGTCCAGTCTGGTGGACCCCAGCCATAAACAAACTTTACAATAAGAGGAGAAAGCTATTACATGATAGAGCAAAATCCCAAAAAGGGAAGGCATCTTTGATCAGTACTAGCAAGAAACTACGATCCCTCATAAAATTATCCAAGGCCAACTTTGAGAAAAAAATTGCCATAGATTCAAAAGACAATCATAAGGCCTTCTTCAGCTATGTCAGAAACCTGGGTGGAAACCCCCAGATATGCTCAGAATTAATCCAAAATGATACAAAAATCACTGAACCCACAGACATTGCCAACATACTGGCAGACAGGTTCAGCGCAAACTTCACCCCTCTCCCCAAAGGAGAGATAACTATCCCAACAGAGTGTAGCCTCCCAGACATCTCAAATGCGCAGGTGGCTGCTCTCTCTAAAGCTAAAGCACAGCATCAATGGGACCGGATGGTGTCCCCGGCTGTGTGCTACATGAACTCAATGAAGAACTAAACCCGCACATAAGGCAGCTGTTTAATCTTAGCCTTACCACAGGACATGTGCCCAAGGAGTGGCGTACGGCAACTGTGGTCCCACTCCACAAAGGCGGTGCCTCTACGGACCCTGGTAATTACCACCCCATAAGCTTAACAAGCCTGGTCTGCAAAGCTATGGAGAGGATCATAATGGAACTCATAAACAAGGACATAGGGGACTTGCAGACCTTGGACCCAACCCAGTTTGGCTTTGTCAAGGGCAGATCTTGCCTTTTGAACTTGGTCGACTTCTTCGAAACAGTTACCAAGGCCATTGATGAGGGAAAGGCAATCCATACAGCCTACTTTGACCTTGCAAAATCTTTCGACACAATACCCCACTCGGGTATCATTGAGAAACTTACCAGCTTAAATGTAAACCCATATGTCAACAACTTCAATACTTTCTTTACCACTTCCATACAGAGTCTAGCTAACCACCTATCTCCTGACACTTCTCAGCTGCTCTTAAGTAGGATCGATGACTCTCTCCCTCCCCTTCAACTTCAACCCATATCCACCTCCTATATACAATCACTTTTACAAAAACTGAAACCCACTACCCCCTCAGCAGATAAGCTTCCTGCTGAATTCCTGCAAATAGCAGCTAAATCTATTGCCTACCCTGTCTCTATCCTAATAAACAGATCCATAAAAGGAAGTACTTTCCCAGCAATTTGGAAAATATCATACATCATACCCTTACACAAAGGAGGTAAATCTACTGACCTTTCTAACTTTCGCCCCATTGCACTATTATCTCCTCTAGCCAAAATCATGGAAAAATGTATACACAAACAACTACTCAACCATCTCCTCCTTAACAACCTACTAGCTAACACTCAACATGGATTCAGACCCTCACACAGTACTACCACAGCTCTACTTTCTTTTACCAACACTATCAACTGTAACCGTAACAACAACATACTAACCTCTTCTCTTTTCCTAGACCTATCAAAAGCCTTCGATATGGTAAACCATGCACTTCTTCTACACATACTTAAATCCCTTGCCCTGGATTACTCTTCCATAACCTGGTTTTCATCCTATCTTGAAAACCAGCAACAAGCAGTACTCTGGAAAAATTCTCTATCCGCTCTACTACCTATCTCTCTAGGAGTACCCCAAGGATCTATACTAGGCCCACTTTTATTTTCTATCTTTATTAATGATCTCCAATCATCTATCCAAAACACTACCTGCATACAATATGCAGGCATTCTACCATAATTTGTACGGCTTCCTCTCAAATAGAACTCCAGTCTCTGACCCAATCAACCTTTTCAACCGTTGAACAATGGTTCTCAAAAAGATGTCTTTTCCTGAACCCCAAAAAAACTAAACTATTACTATTCTCACCTACCCACAAATCCACTCAACTAAACTTCACTATTACTGCAAGTGATAATTCCCACATTTCCCCTGACTCTACTACAAAACTGCTAGGTGTTACTATTGATAATAATCTTAACTTTGATTATCACATCAATGACACAATAAAAGCAGTGAATAAAAAGATTGGCTCACTGTATAGAATCAAACCCTTCCTTACACCCAAAGCACGGACCACCTTAGCACAATCCCATCTTATCTCTACCCTTCTATATGCTTCCCCTATTTACACTAATCTCTCTAAAGGTAACCTTAGGAAACTAACTACATCTTACCAC
>NC_056731.1:485956112-485958612 GCF_019279795.1 Protopterus annectens
TTATGCAATGGGCCACATAGACGACATTCCGTGTATGACAATTACTAATATTTCTAATCTCCCATAGGTAACATGTATCAGGATTCCTAAAGAATCGTGACTCGTCTATGTAGCCACATTGCATACAGTTCCCACATTTCTTAGTCCCTTGTAGAGAAGGATTAACACGTGGTATATTATTCTTATGTTTGTAGCATAAATATTGCTTCAAATTCGTAGTATTGTTATATGTATACCTAGGCCTCATGCCTATAAGATTACTAGTCCTGTCATCAGCAGTTAATATATTCCAATTGGAATTTATAACTTGTTTAACTAAATCAGTATTATTACCAAAGGGGAGAGTAATAGTCATATTGACAGTACTACAGGTATTTCTTTTTATGGGATCTTGCTTATCTCTACAGTTTGAAAAATATGGTCTAGCCCTATCTCGTCTAAGTCGTATGACCTCATTGAATTTCTGATCTATTAATTGTTCATTGTACCCTCTGCTCATAAACAACTCTTTCAATTTATATAGCTCATCCTTAAACGTAGTGTCCTCACTACAAAGGCGGGAGACCCTGAATGCTTGACTCTTAACAATATTCGCAAAAGTTGAGGGTATATGCATGCTATTCGCATGTAAAAATGAAGCTTGATAGCATTCCTTCCTATATACTCTGGTACTAAGTCTGTGTCCAACCTTAGCTATGGTGACATCCAAGTAGTCAATGTTGTCAGTGGAAAATTTCATAGTAAATTTTAAGAATGGACTACTTTTATTTAACTCTTGGAAGAGTGTGTTAAGCGATATCGCATCACCATTCCAAATAAAAAACAAATCATCCACAAATCGCTTATAACATAACACCTGTGGATGTGTTATCAGGCACTGTTGTTCCCATGCTACCATAACCAAATTAGCGTAGGCGTTTGCACAACTTGTGCGCCATGCACTTTCTTTTGGAGGTAGCATTTGTCTTCAAACAAAAACGCATTATTCTCTAGGACAAGTTCTAATAAGAGACATATCAAGTCTACTTTAAAAGTGTCCATCGATCCATCTGACAACAATAACTCCTTGACCATTTGGATACCTAACTCATTTGGTATGCATGTAAATAGGGACTCAACGTCCATGGTAGTGAGAATAAAATTTTTTACACTACCAATATTATCAACAAATTCATAAAGATCATTTAAAAAATGTTGTGTATCACGTAGGACATATTTAAACTGACCAAGCACATTTTTGAGTAGGGAGTCCAAAAAGATGGAGAGGGGTTCGGTTACCCACCCAGCACCAGAGACAATCGGTCTGAAGGGAGGCATATAGCCATGTTTATGTATCTTTGGCAACCCGTACATACGAGGTACTAACGGGTATTCAACATTAAAATAAGTATACATTTCATCAGTAATCAAGCTAGAAGCTTTACATTCCAATAGGGCCCTATTTATAGCCTCATGTATCTGTACTACTCTATCTAATGGTATTTCCTCATAGGCATCATTCAGCAACATCGCTCTCATTGTGTCCACATAGTAACTACTATCCATTACCACAACAAGTCCGCCTTTATCGGCGGGTCGTATGGTAATACTGCTGTTATCTTTAAGATTTCTCAACGCTCGCCTCTCATTCGGAGTCAGATTATCAAAAGAATTCCCATAGCCAGAGTTAGAGTTCATATACAAGGCTTTCTCAACTGCTTTTACAAATAGTTCAATGTTCGGTGGCATATGAGGTGTAAAGTTACTTTTCCGTTTCAAGGGCTGAATGTCAACCACCGATACATTATCATGCAATAATTTTAAAGTCAGGTTCCGAGCAAACAGTCTAACTGCTAATAAGTTCTCACTAATATCAATGTCAGTAGTAGGGATAAAACTCACCCCTTTTTTCAATAGTGCAATTTCATCCGCATTCAATTTGACCTTTGAAATGTTCCACACTAGTTCGTCGTGTTCCAAAGCTTCGTTAGAGTGCAGGCTTGTTGAGTCAGGGAAAAATCTTTCTTCCTCGATGTTCGCTGCTCTTCTGCATCCAACGACCTCTTCCTTCCTTGCCTGATCGGCAACGGGGCTAAAGGGAATTTGTTAACCGGTATCTTACGTCTTACATCCATATTTAATTGCACAGTTCTTGTTGTTCCACCTGTTCGTTCATTAAGTTCATTAAATGACTCCGCAGGTGTATTGTACACTGAAGAAACTCTCTCTGGTGAAGTTGTTACTAGATTTAGGGCAGGATTAGCGTCAGATACACACTCAATGTTCTCTTTCCGCTGTCCCGTCTGTTCAGACCTCGGACTCAATCTGGTTCTATTTTCTTGTGGCTTGTCGTCATTACTAGTCGCCGACTTTCTCGGCCATCTTCTCGCTACATTTCCTCGCGAAGTTTGCGTCATGTCACTACTGGTTCTCGGCCAAACAAAGACATTGCTATTAGCAAAATCTTTGATGTCTCTCAGTAATTTCCCTTTCTTTACGTTAAGTAAGTTCTTTTCATATC
>NC_056731.1:485976112-485996112 GCF_019279795.1 Protopterus annectens
CACAGGCAGGATACTACCAGTGAGAGAGACCTGCCAGGTCTAATCTTGAAACAAAGACATCAATGTCCCTTGTGGGACACCCCAAAAATTAATGATAATCGGAGTCAGTCCCTGTAATGATTCATCCAATCATGCTGTATACATACACGGACCAGTAGGTTGTGCAAGCCTGATGACCCATGGGTCGACACAACGTACAACATGGGTCCTGACAAGTGGAGAGTGTGCAGTGTGTAGTGGTGTGGATAGACCCCACCTGCACCCACAGTAAGGATGAGTGCTGTAGAGGAGGGGCAGATGGGGGAACTATGGGTATGCAATTATGGGCCTAGGCGTGCAGGTGTTGACTGGCACATTTGTATTAAGACCGCCCCGGAGATGTAAGTAATACTGCAAATTGGGCAGAGCTTACACCCATACCTCTCAACCCCTAAGAGCATAACCACTGGACAGAACTTAAACCATTGGGGGAACAAATAGGGACAGAAAGCAGATATTCCACTTACAACCTTAGAAAGCTGACTTGGCTGAAGGATGTGGGGTCCTAAGCCCAATTACTTGTCTGTATTTAATGGTGTCAGTTCCCAGTATTTGCCAGACAGGTGCAGATTTTAAGAGGAACACACCAATAGTATGAAGCAAACTCTGGACAGGCTGCGGATTCTGTACAGTCGACAGGCATGCTTACACCTAACGGGCAGCTATTCCTGATATGGGTCTCACCGCAGCACAGTCCAGTTTACATGGCTAAGTACGGTATAACCATATGTGTTGTTGCATAACCCACCACACAACACCTATGAACACATGGTCACAACACCCCACTGTAGGCATGTAAGCTGATGTAATAGGCATCACAAGGTATTATTGGAGTCCTCACCCCCACCCAAGGGTGTGAGTGTCTGATGCAAATACCAAATGCAGTGCATATGCACAGCTGTTGTCGTAGACAACATGGCCAGCTGTGGACCTTCCCTGCAGCCAACCTGCACATCCCTGGATAATCCCCCAGCTATCACCCCCCTTTGTGCCCCATGCACACCACGTACCTATCATCCCCTGTTCCATTTCTATTAATGTCTACGGGTACACATAGGTGGCATCCTCTTCCCCCCAACCCACATGCAGTTTCACAGCTGTCCCACAGGACACATGTAACAAACACATGAAGGAACACCACAAGCACACCTGGAGCAGCACAGGCTCACCACCTTGCAACCCCCCCCACCTCACTCTCTATACCACTACATCAACTAGTGATACTGACACCTCTTGTCCTGCCTCACATACAAATCCCAACATCCAACATACCTTCCCTATTGCTCCCCATCCAATTATACCTACGAGCTACTATACAGTTACAATGTCACCCCCACTACCTACCTGCCTACTCCCTAGCTATTCGCCTCTACTGTACCACACAGGTATGGAATAACTACACCTACCCCGAATACCTGCATGTAACCTACCCAGACCTGTGAAACAGGAATCCTACCTCACCTTAAACCGACCTTTGTCAACAGTCATACCTGACATGTAAACCTGACCTAAGCATGGATAATACCAACAGTTCAATGTAAACTAAGCATGATTAATGGGGGACGTAGCTATATTATGTCTGTTACTCTCTATGAATGTGAACACCCCAGTATTAATTGGGATACATAGCTGGGGTCAATGTAGAGCTCTACACCATGGGCCACCGCTGACAATGGACAAGCATACAGTCCGACCATCCCAGTTGACAGATGTGAACAAAATGCATGATGTTGCATGTGTGTATGTGGGAGCAAGCGGGTGTAAGCCTGTTTGGCCACCGGTATGTGAGTACCACACTGGTGAAGCAATGTAGATGCTAACTGAGTGCAAGATGCTGCAACCAGAGGTTAGTAATGCTGTGCTTCGTGCAAACAAGCGCATACTCGCCTACAAATGTTCTACACTGCCTTAGTCACCCTGTAGCCAACAGCTGTTGTGGCCATTAACAAAATAATCTGCAATGCCAGATTGCAAACCCCTGACCCTGTAAACTATAGTTGACGTGAGTTCCACTAAGCCATGGTGGATACACATTCAGCTGCTGTGATCACAAACACATCATCCAGCACAGGCATCCAACAGTATAGGAAATGTATATAATTATGTAGATGTATGTGCGTGTGTATGTACAGACATACTATATATATATATATATATATATATATATATTGCTACATGCTCGTGTGCTAAATTACACTGCATTTGAATTGTTTTTTTACTGCTGTTTTAGCTACTTTTCTGTATAAAAAAAATCTAAGCCTGTTTTCTACCTTTTCTGTAACTAGTGTAGTCCAGCTTCAGATTTGCTGTATCCAGGACTGTATGTAAGCTTCTGAGCCCCCCAAGCTTTCTGTGTTAGAGGGAAGCCTTCTAGCTTATCAATGGGAGTGGTAGGTAACCTATCTACCACATAAGGAGTGGTTTCTGGCCCAGAAAATTGTAGTTATTGGCCGTTTGGGCAGTTTTTCCATCTCTCTCTCAACTTTCTGATTTAAAAGCCTGCATTTGCACTTGTTTTCCCCCCTTTCCTGTAACTACTTTAGTCCAGATACATATTCTTAGCTTTAGCACTTGAATTTGCTTATCCGTGATCAGCACATGTTCAGAACTTGTAAGCACTAAATAAGCTACTAATTACTATAGCACTAAACCTTTCTCATTACCTAGAGAAAAACAGTTTTTGCACTTACTTTCCTCACTTGCTTAGAGAAAAACATCTCTTGTATTCACTTTCCTCACTTATCTAGAGGAAAATATTTTTTTATTCAGGCATGTCCAAGGGTCCGCTCCCAGTGTTCTCTCCTGTCTATCTGATGAATCTGGGCATCTTGGGACAATGTAGAAATTGCCTCATGTACACAGACATCCCTCTCCTCGTACCACCCAATACTACAACCTGTGAGAGATGCACTTATCTAGCCAAACTGGAGGTAAAGCTCTCTCCAACCAAGACTGAACTTGACAGTCAAGAGGAGAAGGTAAACACTTGCAACACACCAGACTCATCACATAGTCTCACTAAATCTACACCACCAAAATCCACACATAGAAACACAAAAACATTCATGGAGGCTCTCAATAATAATTAGCTCAAGCAACAGAGACCTCTAAGGCAGAAATGCAAGTAACCTCCATCCCCCAACACAACCCAAATGACACATAGCCTGCAGACTCAGTGTGCCACTCAACCACAGCCAATAAGGCAAAACAACGTACCCAACACACTAGTCATAGGTGACTCTATAGTCAGGCACACTGATGTCCCACTCACCAGGCTAAACAAAGGGAAGGTTACTGTCAGCTGCCTGTCGGGTGCCAGGATCTGCCACATAACCCACGCACTCAGGTCACTCCACAACAAGTACAAATATGACTCTGTCATTGTCCATGTTGGTGTGAATGACCTGAGATGTACCTCCCTGGACTACATGAAAAGAGACATGGAGGAGCTCTCTGATCACGTAGCCCAGGCCGGTATGACCCTAGCCCTGAGTAGCATTCTGCCATCACCCAGAATGATGCTGCAGTACAAGGACAAAATTATTGACTTCAACAATTGTCTAAGCTTTTGGTGTCATTCTAAAGGGATCCAGTATCTGTCTGCCTGGGATGACATGGTCGACAGACCATGATGCTTTGCCAGAGATGACCTGCACCTGTCACCCCTGGAATTCCAGATACTGGCTAAGGTTCTTGCCGACCCTATAGTTCCTTTTTTAGGCAAGGTTCAAATGACAAATTCACCACCGTAATAGGAACAGGCAAGCAAAAACTGAGGGTGATGCTACTCAATGCTAGAAGTCTAAATCTCAAAATGCACTTACTCGAGGCACTCTTTAAAATGGAGAACATCAATATCTGTGCAGTGACTGAGACCTGGTTCAAGGCTCCAGAGAGCACACCTGCACTACCAGGCTATAACTCATACCATACTTTTCGGCCATGTAACCTGAACCGGAACACTAAAGGCAGAGATGTGCCCATATTCATTAAGGATATCCACACCTCCAGGCTAGTTGCTCAGCATAATGCATCCGAGGTTATCCAAGTGCAACTAACTCTGGGCAAAACTGCAATTCAAATTGTTGCTTGCTACAGATCTCCCACCATGTCCCAAGATTCCCACTCCTCTTTTCTTGATGTACTGGAAAATATTAGGGTTCAACCAAACACACTAATAATGGGCGATTTCAACTACCCCACCATTAACTGGGAAAACAACTCATGTACCAACTCCTTCACTCAACGTTTTCTGGAATTCATAAACTCCAATGCCCTGGATCAACTTATCCACACCCCCACCAAGGGCAACAATATCCTAGATCTAGTCATTACCAACTTGAGTGACCGGTGTTCCACACCTGAAGTCAATGCCTCATTGGTCCGATTTGACCATAAGCTAATCACCCTAGATATCCACATCCTGGTCCCACCCCCATTAAGGAAACCACTGTAAAACATTTCTCCAAAGCCAACTTCATGCTTCTTAAGACAGAAGTGGTGAACTTCATGACACCCATGCAGATGGACAATACAGTTACGACTACTGAATCCTACACAACTGCACTTTATAAGCACTTACACGAGTGCATGGATCATGCTATCCCAAACAGAAACAAGATGCTATCCTCCAAAAAAAAGGAAGCCAATCTGGTGGTCCACTGCCATAAACAAATTGTACAACAGAAGAAAGAAACTGTTGCAAAAGAGAGTAAAATTCCATGAGTGGAGGAGCTCCTGTTATGAAAACAAAATCGCCACTGATTCTAAAGACAACCACAAAGCATTCTATAGCTATGTCAAGAATCTCAATGGCAACACTTAGATCTGCTCTGAGTTACAGCACAATGGCACTAAATATGCAGATCCAACTCAAAAAACTACAGCTTTACTCCATCGCATATCACCTACTCAGGGACAATCTCTGTCTAACATACAAAGCTATGTCAAACCCAGAGCTGTTGGACATGCTCCACTTAAAGAAATCCCAATCCCTCCGAGCTACACGCTCTAGGGACCTAAACCTTGTCACCACAATAAACAGAACATGCTGGAGGGATAGATTCCTGTCCCAGAGACTTCCCATACTCTGGAACAGAGTACCTATCTATGTCAAGCAGAGCTCCTCATTAGCACTCATCAAGAAAAATCTTGATGATTGGATGGGAAATAAGAAATTCATCCCAGGGATCACTTCTGTGGCTCTGCTCGACAGGGGCACAGGAAAATAATTTTCTTGGGTGGCGAAAGCCAGGGTACATTTTTTGGCTAGGCTTATATAGGCCCTAGGGCCAATAGACTAGTGTCTACCTATGAACCTATATTGCCAACATCCTGGCTGATAGGTTCAGTGTGCTAACTTTAGCCCCCTCTCTCTCCCTAAAGGGCCCATCTCTATACCAGAAGAATGCAAAGTTCCTGTAATCATGGCTGCACAGGTAAATACCACTTTCCCAAGCCAAGAACACAGCATCCATGGGACCAGACAACAACCCAGGCTGTGTTCTACACGAACTGCAGAACGAACTGGCACCCCACCTAAGTGCCATGTTCAATCATAGCCTCACCTCAGGCTTTGTGCCCACTGAATGGCACATAGCGACGGTTATCCCACTCCACAATGGGGGAGCCACCACGAACCCCGGGAACTACCGCCCCATTAGCCTGCCGAGCCTGGTCTGCAAGGCCATGGAACGTATCATCATAGAACTTATAAACAAAGACATTGGTAATCTCCAAACTCTGAACCCCACCATGGTCGGGTTTGTAAAAGAGAGATCATGTCTCCTAAACCTGATAGACTTCTTTGAAGCAGTCACCAAAGCCGTAGACGAGGGTAAGGTGGTTCGCACAGCCTATCTAGATCTTGCCAAGGCTTTCAACACCATCCCCCAGTCTGAAATTATAGATAAACTCACTAAACTAGGTATAAATCCCTATGTCACAAGATGGGTTGCCAACTGGCTCACTGACAGATCCCACAATGTGAAAGTAGCAGACTCCATATTCGACTTCAGACCAGTGACAAGTGGAGTACCACAGGGTTCAGTCCTGGGTCCTCTCCTGTTTGGTATCTACTTTTCTGAAGTACAGGCAAACACAGAAGGTCTTTGGCTTACGAAGTTCCAGGTGACTGCAAACTAGGAGCCATGATCGAAATTCCTAACGATGTGAACATCCTACAAAAGGGCCTCACTGAGACAGATGCCTGGTGTCAAAGTGATGGCCTCAAGCTCAATGCCAAAAAAATGCATTGTCATCCTTTTTGGTAAAAACTCTGTACCCATGAACTACAACATAGGCGGTAGTATACTTAACACTGAATGTGTGATAAGAGACCTTGGGACACAGGTGGACAATAGTCTCTCCTTTGATAATCACATCACCACAGTAGTCAGGAAATCCTTCTACATGGCACACCATCATAAAAGGTTTCTCATCCAGAAAAGAAGTAATTGTTCCCCTCTACTCATCACTCATTAGACCCATTATAGAGTACAACGCCCCTTTTGGTATGTACCTCACAACACATCTACAACAACTGGAAACGCCGCAGAAATATCTCACAAAGAGGATTACTGGCCTCAAACAGATGCCCTATGCAGACCATCTCAAAAAACTTCAGCTTTACTCCATCGCATATTGCCTACTCAGGGGCGATCTCTGCCTAACATACAAAGATATGTCAAACCCAGAGCCATTGGACATGCTCCACGTAAAGAAATCCCAATCCCTCTAAGCTACATGCTCTAGGGACCTAAACTTTGTCACCACAATAAACAGAACATGCCGGAGGGACAGATTCCTATCCCAGAGACTTCCCATACTCCGGAATAAACTACCTATCTATATCAAACAAAGCTCCTCATTAGCACTCTTCAAAAAAAATCTAGATGATTGAATGGGAAATAGGAAATTCACCCCGGGGATCACATCTGTGGCTCTGCTTGACAGGGGCACAGGAAAATAATTTTCTTGGGTGGCAAAAGCCAGGGTACCTTTTTGGCTGTGCTTGTATAGGCCCCAGGGCTGATAGCCTAGTACCTACCTATGAACCTATATATATACTTGAAGAATGAACATCGTGACAGTAAAGCATACAAAAAGAATGAGAAGGAAAACAGCAACACCTGTATTATGTTGTGATGTCATCTTATGTCATATCAAGCTGGGCAGGTATGAGCAAATCGTTGCTTCTCAAACCACAGGCAGGATACTACTAGTGGGAGTAACATTGTCCACCTGCTAAGTCTACCTTACAAACAATTACAGGGTA
The DNA here is from genome assembly GCF_019279795.1 of Protopterus annectens. Classification (NCBI taxonomy): domain Eukaryota; kingdom Metazoa; phylum Chordata; order Ceratodontiformes; family Protopteridae; genus Protopterus; species Protopterus annectens. The sequence goes on from NC_056731.1 coordinate 485,983,428, forward strand.
GTCCCTGGTGGGACTACCCAAAAAGTGTGGGTTGTTTGGACTTCCAACCAGTACACAAGCCAGGGCAGGTATGTTCAAGGACTAAAAGGTTTGGAGAGGCTAATGATACATGGGTGGAGACAACATACGTGTAGGGTCCCTAACGCTGGGGAGAGGGCAATGTGTGGAGGTGTGTTATGGCTGGGATAGCAACTGGAGAATGGATGGTTTGTGTGCATGTGGCATTCGGGTAGGGTGGAGGAACCATGGGTATGAAATATGGATCCAGGTGTGTCAGGGTTGGATGGCCCGTTTCTAATTGGACTGTCTCGTGGAGGTCAGCGAGTTTGTTATAAAATATATATGCATACTTACATACATCTATATGTAGAAGTACATTCCCTGTACCACATTCATTCCTTTTGCAGACATAAATAACATGAAAGTGCCCCTACAAGCCTCGCCAGTAGATCGAATAATAGGTTGTGCATAACCATACATGTAATAGATTCATAGGTAGGTACTAGGCTATCTGCCGAAGGGCATTTATAAGCCTAGGCAAGGTGTGTCGGCTCACGCCGCCCCATTGATCACGTTACTGGACCACTGTGAAGCAGAGCTATTGAACTGATCCCAGTATGTCCCAATCTTTGACCCCCCCCACCCCCAATTATATTAGGCTTTTGCTAGACTTACAACAAACAGCAACAAGAACCAAGAAAAATCCAAATGTCCACAAGCGACAGAAACCAGGAACAGTGATGTTAAAACGTCGAAGAGGGTGAGAGGTATGATTCTCATGTATGTTTAGTTGTGTTGTTTGGCCTCTAAGGCTGAAGTCATGACTGAATGGAGTCCTGACTCGTTGGAACAGTCTGCATACGCAGTTTACAGATGTTAAATAAACATTTATTCATAGTCTAGTATAGAAAAGACGGTGACCCCCTTCTCTGCATTGTGGCTCATATATCCCGAGTCAATTTCATGCCAGATGCATGGCCTCATCTGTATATATGTGTATATATGTCTTTGTGACATTTCCACGATTCTGCGGGGATATAAACTTCCAAGGCAAAATAAGCTGTTGTTTTGTATCCCTTGTATATTGCAGTACTATAGTATTAGAGTTACGAGAAGATAGAAGAGGGAAGGGACGAATCTGCAATATTTCAGAGTTGTGTATTTAGTTTCAAAGTTAGTGCTGTTCTCAAAAGAATAAAATGTGAGGACTTTCCCATTATGAAATATTTGAATCATTCCTGTGATTTGCCAGCTACGTCAACGCCAATCACTAAACCGGTCCTATTTGTAATATAATGTTGCCGAACACGTACATCGTTGGTTTACTTGTGTAACGTGTGCATTATCATGTAGTCTTAGTTATCAATTTATTTTAGTGTCTTGTTAACTGGAGTAATGAAGTAATGAAGTATAGAGTCTAATCTTGAAATAAAGACATGTGTCCCAGGTAGGACAACCCAGACATTGGGAATAGTGTCCACGTGGTCACTCATGTCGCCAGTGTTTGTGGACTAAAAAGTTGGGATGTCTGAGGATACTTGGATTGAGTCAACCCATGGGATGGGTCCATAGGAGTAGGGAGTGGCCAATGTGTAGTGGTGTGGATACACCGTGTTTCCAACTGGAGAATGGTTGACTGATGTGTCAGTGACATGTTGGGGTGGGTGTTTGGGGAACTAGGATCCATGGGTATATATGCAAATGAAGCAGCACAGCAAAGTGTAGTGGTTAGAGCACCTGCCTAACAAACAGGCATTCCTGGTTCGAGTCCCACTGCAGCACATATCATTTTCCATGTGAAAGCTGTATATGAACATATTTGTACATCTTTTTGCCGTAAAACCTACATAATAACATTTAAATGTGAACTGGAGTAGTGCATGAAATGCACATGTGAAGTGTCAGTGTCATAATGTATTTAGGCAGTAGTAAGCAGGTTTAAGCACATATAAGCAGTAGTAAGCATGTTTAAGTGTGTTTGCGCAGGGGTAAGCACTGCTAAAGTCAGGTTACAGTTTCTTATACTCAGTTAGCTGCTGAATTGCTTAACCTGTGTAGGCATTGCTTTGCTCCGTGCAAACCCACACAACCTTGCTTACAACTGGTTAAGAGTACCTCAATCACTCTGTAGCCAACGTCCCTTGTTCTGTTCAGCAACAAAATAAACTGCCTCTCCAAGGCTCGAACCTAGGACCCAGCACTCAATACACAAAGTGATTTACCACTAAACCATGGCAGATATACATAACCTGAAGTTTGCACAAACATACCCTGCAGCACAATTAGTCAACACTACCGGTAATGTATTATTATGACACCACATAACCTGTTAATGCAAGAAGTCTGGACAAAGTATGCCACACTGTGGGTACAAATAGGGATATATGTCAACTAATGCTCTGTTACACTCAAATTGTTGCTAGATACACAGTTATATGTATTAGAACACATATGTAGAAGGAGACGAAGTCTGAAACACAAAACTGTTGCCACTAGTTACTGACTTCAGTGCTGCAATCATCCATGACAATTGCCAAGTGAATGAGGAACAGGCCAAAATATGAGCCGAACATGCATGGACATACAGACAGATATGTATATCTACATATAGCTGTCTATTAATGTATGACTCACAAATAATCATAAAACAGCACTTGTATATAGATTCATACATGTGTTCATATATATATATATATATATATATATATATATATATATATATAGAGAGAGAGAGAGATGTATATATCTATAGATACATATTATATATATATATATATAGCCATATGAGATATATATAGGTACATACACATATACACACACTAAAGTTATCAGTAGCCATACATATGTAGAAGTAGTGTAGAAGTACTGGGTGCAAAGTATATCCCTCAGCCACAAGCCCCTTAACTGGCACCTGTGAAATATGTAGTGTGGCAACCATTCCTAGAAATGAGAATACTGACATTAAACATATATCCACCCACAATTCAAAGGACATGACACGACACACAGGTATGCATACATAGATAACCTGTATTCCTGTACTATACAATAATGTATGCCAGTACTGACACCACATAAGGTTTGAAATATGTAATCAGTCATGAATGCAAGGCCCACACAAAACAGTAGATGCAAGCAATGTGTATATATACCATACTATGCTGTCTAGGCCAAGGCCTTCAATTAGTACAACAGTAGGAACAGGATTTGCCTTCAGGATACGTAACAATCAACAATTACAGATGTAGTTCAGCAGACTCCAATTACACCCTGTAATCAAGCCCTAGGGGGAAACGTAGCACTTGTGTTAATGTCACAGTATCTTGTACATATCATTGCTTAACCTAACACCTCACTATCACACTGAATGACCCTCATCTTAAGTTATATCACTGGAAAGGTGCCATAGCCTAGGTTAATGGCATAGAACCTCCCCCCATAAAAGACTGTACAAGGGCAAGGAACACTGTGTACCACACACTTACCTCAGGAATGTACAAGGGCACAAATGTGTTCACCAGCTGTTGCCCCCATATATATGGACATGGCCCAACAGTTGGTGTGGGAGTCCATGACATGACTGGGATGATAGCAGTAATGTTAGTAGTAAATAATGATAGGCCATTACCTAACAACCCTTCCTGTATCACAGCAGGACAAAGACTGACATATATGTGGAGGACAGAGGCAGGAACGTAGGGCCATATTTACATTACTGCTGTTGCACACCCTGGAAATTGCGGGTGTTACAGGATTTGTTGCAGCATACCCTTATGCAGGGATACAACATTGAAATACGTATGGATGTAGCAATGTACTAATAGCACTCAACAGACAGAATGCCACAGATATATGTGGGACAATACCTGTGTGGTGCACAGACAAAACCTAACAGCAATTGCCCTGGTATCATACAGATAGGCCCGCAGTTGAGAGCGATGCAGACAGACAACATTCCATGAAATAGTACCATGTACACAGAAACCCTGTAAGAACAGCAAGATACATTGCACACAACAACACTACTCACGCTGTCTGTAGGTCTGGAACTTTACCCAAATGTGGATATGGCCTGTGTCTGCAGGTTCTGCTGTAAGAGGTATTGCTAGCTGCTGTCTGTAACACTGATGTCCACACACAGAAAGGATGTCTTCCATATTGTAAAGGTGAAGGGACAACGCCCACAGAAGGCAGCAATTTATAGTACAGGGTTGCCATGACAGTGGTTATCTGAAGTACTACACAGCAGGCTGCATGCAGTTAGCAACTGGTGGACACTGACTGGTGCAGAGGCCACCACCTGATCATGTGCAATACCAATAAAAGCATGCTGCAATCTATTCAAACCAGCTCAATCACTCTACTGGAGAGAGAGAGAGAGAGAAGAAAAAAATAAAAAATAACATCAAGAAGGTTCACAAAGCTCAGGGTTGTGTTACAGTGGAAACAACATAACAGGTATGTGAAACAGATATGCATTTACTGACATGTTGCATATGGCATACATTAATAGGATGTATACTGTGAAAGGATGTATATGTGCCATCAGTACATGTTCCTGTAATGATGTTGTGCTCAACAACTGCACTGGACAGCAGTATTAGTCTCTGTGGGCAGTGGGACATACCTGTCAAATGTGCAGACCAGCAGTGAATGGCAAGGATGTGACCCATGATACGTGTTCTGTAAATTACTGTGGCCAATGGCTGGTGGGGGTATTAGTACCGCCATGATAGACACATGGGTGAGAGACCACACCACCTGCAGGACAGTCATGTTAGAGTGTAGCATAGCATGCCCACACTGCCATAGCAGTATAATAGGCTTATCTAAAGTTTGTCACCATATATACCCCATAATGTTAGTCTGTTTTCACATGTGACACCTGTCTGTTGCAGCAAGGCAGAACAGTTCAGCTGTGAAGTAAAGAGGGTACATGAGTGTGGTCCAGATGTTATTGACAGCTGTGTATGTGTACAGAACCTCAAACAGTTATACATTTATATAGGTATATAAACAACACAAAATGATATATATATGTGTAGATATAAAATATATATAATGGCAATACATTTTCCCTGCCATGACGTGTGTGAGAACACCACACATCAATAGACAACATACCTACACACCAGTACATGGCTGCAAGATGGAGTGTGGAGTGAGGTGTGTAACCCATGGTGGGAACACAATGCAATTGTATGGGATGGTGGGGTATATATGTTGGTGAAGGGTATTAGGCACATATTGGTATGTAGGTCTGGTTGGGTGACAAACAAGACAGCATACAGGGCTGGTATATGGCACATGTGGTGGTTAAACACTGTGGACGGGTAGTTACATTTGGAATGTGGAGGCCATTGAGCCCCCACATGGGAAGAAAGGGAACATGGTGGCCACCCATGGACAGTCACAACAGCATCTACGTGGACATAAAGGTGCCTGGGCTGTGTGCTGGGCAGGAGGGACATGCATGTCAAACTTTGTGTATGGTACTGCATGCCTCCAGGTGATGTAGCACATACCCCATGTCACTTTGGATCTCCCTCCCTATGCCCAATACCTGCGACCTACCTGGGTGACAGACACATGTCTGTGTGTGTGCTCCATGGGGGACACCATCCCCTGAGGTGGTTCCACATGAAGGTAGTGATAGAACAGTAGAAAATGAGGTTCCATGGTGGGCCATGGATGTGATGTGGACTGGTAACGTGCACATTAGGTTGGAGTGGTGTTCCTGCTGGCAAATAACCCCTACAAATACTGGTGTGTAACTGTCATGGAACATATGTGGGCTGTAATAGTCCACACAATCCCAGAACATGTCCAACAGCATGCATAGATATTCCCAATACTACAGAATGGCAGATGTGTAGCAATCACATAGCAGGCCTACCACATGCATATGTGGAAACATAGTGGCAGTGACAATGGCATGCAGGTGAAATACCCTGTAACAGCCCTGCAACTCTAGTATCCCCACAGGGAGCATGTCTATAACCTCATAGCAGAAGGTGTTGTGCAAGACAATATATGGCCAAATGGTACACATACCAGTAGTGTAGTGTGAACATTATGTTGGAGCTGATATGGTGGTGGGAGATATGTATATTGTATTATGGTAAACTTGACATATGAGTTGCTCAGACATATTTCCATCATTATGTCTTTCAGGGAGTATGGCACATCTGAGAAACCCTGCATACAGTGCTGCTGAGGAGGAGATCATCATCACCAGCATGATCCACAACTATAATCTGCTCTTCTCATGGACAAGCATGGACCAGCAGGAGAGAACAGCCATGTGGACTGATGTGGTCTGCAGGGTGAATGAGGTGGGGTTGCACAGCTGTACCTATGAGCAGATTCGCCACCATTGTAGTGACTTGCTCCTGCAAGTACGACGTTGTGCTGCTGCCATGCAGGGTGACCACCTCACAACAGGGGGGACATTAACATCCATCCCCCCCTCACCAGAGTGGAGGAGCTGCTCATCAGCCTGGTGGCACCTGCCCACCCGCAAAAGCTCCAGACTTATACGGTCATGGAGGTGGGTGCTAATCACACACCACACATTGAGCATGCAGGTAAGGTTCCAGGGCATATCAGTAGACTACGGTATTATATGCATCTGTACTAGTAGACCATGCATGTGTGAGATGTGGGATATGTTGCTGTGTAGTACAGATAAGCAGTAATGCATAAACTGTAGATCTGTGGCCTTCAGCTGTTGTTGTACTGTAATATTGCAGCGACCCTGTAGCAATGCCACAGCTGTGGCCACTGACATCAACTCTATCCCATGTCATTCTAGGTACATCTGGGATACCAGCAAGGCAACGGCTCGATGTCGGTGAGTATGGTTGAAGGTTATAGGTTCATAGATAGGTACTAGGCTATCTGCCTGAGGGCATTTATAAGCCTAGCCAGAGAGTGTCGGCTTTCGCTGCACCATTGATTAATTAACTTATCATCTGTCAAGCAGAGCCAATGAAGTGATCCCAGGGGTGTATTTTCTGTTACCCCATCCACTTGTCAAGGTTTCTCTTGAAGAGTGTTAGTGAGGGGCTCTGCCTGATGTAATTTGGAACTTTGTTCCAAAGCATGGGGAGTTATTGTTGTGGCGAGGTTTAGCTCACTAGAGCATGTGGCTCGCAGTGACTTGGATTTCTTTAGTTGGAGTATGTCCATCAATTCTGTGTTGGACATGGCTTTGTAAGTCAGGCAGAGATCACCTCTGAGTAAGCGATATGCCACTGAGTACAGCCGGGTTTTTTTTCAGTCGGGCTGTATAGGACATATGTTTGAGGCCAGTAATCCTCCTGGTGAGGTTACTTTTGTGGTCTTTCCAGCTGTTGGAAGTGTCTTGTGAGGTACATCCCAAATGGGGCATTGTACTCTATGATGGGTCTAATGAGTGACGAGTAGAGGGGCACTATAACCTCTTTATTTCTATATGCGAACCCTTTAGTAATTAGATGGGCCACATAGAAAGATTTCCTAACTACTTTGGCAATATGATTGTCAAAGGAGAGATTACTGTCTACCTGGTTCCCCAGATCTCTTATTACCTCTTCTGTATTAAGGGGGCTGCCACCTATGTGGTAATTCGTGGGTGTTTTGTTTTTCCCAAATGGGATGACTATGCATTTTTTGGCATGTAGCTTGAGGCCATGAATTTGACACCAGGTGTCCGTCACAGTAAGGCCCTTTTGGAGGATGTCCGTGTCAGCCAGAGAGTCAATTATGGCTCCCAGTTTGCATTCATCGGCGAACCTGGTTAGCCATAGTTCTCCTGTGTTTGCCTGTACTTCTGTGAAACATATGCTGAACAGTAGGGGTCCCAGGACCGAACCTTGCAGGACACCACTTGTGACTGGTTTAGAGTTGGACCTGGAGCCCACTATTCGTACCATGTGAGTTTTGTCTGTAAGCCAGTCGGCAACCCATCTCGTGACGTAGGGGTTTATGTTCAGGCTGGTGAGTTTTTCTGTAGTACCCAAGTGGGGAATGGTGTTGAAACCCTTGGCGAGGTCAAGGTAGGCTGCGTGAACCACCTTTCCCTCATCTTTGGCCTTGGTGACTGTCTCAAAGAAGTCAACCAGGTTTAGTAGGCATGATCTGCCTTTAACAAAGCCGAACTGGATCGGGTCAAGTGTTTGGAGGTTCCCAATGTCTTTGGTAATGAGTTCCATGATGATGCGCTGCATAGCCTTGCAGTGCAGGCTAGTCAGGCTTATGGGGCAATAGTTACCAGGGTCAGTTGTGGCCCCTCCTTTGTGGAGAGGAATAACCATTGCTGTGCACCATTCTATGGGCACATAGCCTGTGGAGAGGCTGAGGTTGAACAGTGTGTTTAAGTGGGGGGTTAGTTCGTTCTGTAGCTTATGCAAGACACAGCCTGGGACATCATCTGGTCCCACTGACGCTGTGTTTTTGGCTTTTGAAATGGCTGTTTTCACCTGTGCGTCTGTGATTTTTGGGACACTACACTTTTCTGGTATTGTTGTGGGCCCTTTTGGATGTAAGAGGGGGTGAAGTCTGCACTGAATCTATCTGCCAGGATGTTGGCAGTATCAGTAGGTTCAATATATTTTGTGCTATTTTGCACTAGTTCAATGCATATCTGTGAGTTGCCACTTAGATTCTTAACATAGCTAAAGAAGGCATTGTGGTTATCTTTTGAATCCTTGGCTATTTTTCTTTCAAAGTAAGCCTTGGATGATTTCATGAGGGACCTTAGTTTCTTACTGATACTGATCAGGGATGTCTTTCCTTCCTGGGATTAGATATTTTTTCTGAACTAGTTTCCTCCTTCTATTATATAGCCTGTTTATTGCAGGGGTCCACCAAACTGGTTTCCTTCTCTTAGAGGAGTAAGTCTTGGTTTTGCTAGGGATGGCACGATCCATGCATCCTTGTAGGTGCTCACAGAGTGCATTTGTAAAGGTTTCTGCATCTTGGCAGCGTTATCCTTTAGCGTGGGGGCTGTGAAACTTACCACCTCTGTCTTAAGTAAGGTGAAGTTTGCTTTAGAAAAGTTTTTTATTGTGGTTTCCATAGTTGAGGGGGGTGGTGGGGTGTGGACATCCAGAGTGATTAGTTTATGGTCTGATCTAACCAGTGACGGGTTGACCTCCGGTGTGGAACACCTGTCACCCATTTTGGTGATGACCAGGTCCAATATGTTTTCACCTCTGGTAGGGGAGTTTATCAGCTGATCCAGGGCATTTGAGTTGATGAATTCCAGGAAGCACTGGGCCTGGGAATTTGTACTTGAGTAGCTTTTCCAGTGAATGGTAGGCTAATTGAAATCACCCAATATCAGGGTATTCGGTAGGACCTTCATGTTTTCCAGTGTCTCCAGAAAGGTGGAGTGGTGGTCCTGGGTCATGGAGGGTGATCTGTAGCAGGCCACAATTTGCAATGCAGATTTGCCCGATGTTAGTTGCACATGGATGATCTCAGAGGTATCATGCTGCGCCATTAACCTGGAGGTGTAGGTATCCTTGATGAATATGGATACACCCCCTCCTTTTGTGTTTCGGTCCATGTTCTGTGGCCAAAACATGTGGTATGAGTTTTAGCCCGGTAGTGCTGGGGTTCTCTCTGGAGCCTTGAACCAGGTTTCAGTTACTGCACAGATGTCGACGTTCTCCATACGAGCACGTGCATTTTGAGATTTAAACTCCTGGAGTTGAGTAGCATAACCCTCAGTTTTTTGTTAATTGTGCTGTTTACGGAGGTGGGTTTGAGTTTTGAGCCTTGCCTAAAAAAAGGCACTATGGGGGCAGCAAGAGCCTTGGCCAGTATTCGAAAGCCTAGGGGTGTCTGGTGCAAGCTATCTCTTGCAAAGCAATGTGGCTTGTTGAGCATGTCGTCCCAGGCTGACAGACACTGGATCCCCTTTGAATGACACCAGAAGCTTAGCCAATTGTTGAAATTGATATTTTTTTCTTTATACTGAGGTATCATTCTTGGTGAGGGCAGGATGCTACTCAGGGGCAGGGTCATACTAGCCTGGGCTGCATGGTCAGAGAGCTCTTTCATGTCTCTTTAGTACAGGGAGGTATGTCTCAGGTTATTCACACCACATGAACAATGACAGAGTCATAATTGTACTTGTTCTGGAGTGACCTGAGTGCTTGCGTTATGTGGTGGATTCTGGCTCCCGACAGGCAGCTAACAGTAACCTTCTGCTTGTCTAGCCTAGTGAGTGGGATTCCAGTGTGCCTGACTATAGAGTCACCTATTACTAGTGTGTTAGGTATGTTATTTCACCTTAAGGGCTGTGATTGTGTAGCCCACTGATTTTGTGTTTTATGTGTTGTCTGGTTTGTGATGGGGAAGTGCAGGTTGTTTGGGTGTCTGCTTTGGAGGTCTCTGATTCTTTTGCAGGTTTTTATTTAGATCCAAGGATGATTTTGTGTATTTATGTGTATTTTTTGCCAGTGGTGTTTTAGTAGGTCTGTGTGCAGCTGGAGGTGTGGTGCAAGTGTTAACCTTCTCCTCTTGACTGCCTGTTCCAGTCTTGGGTGGAGACAGCTTAGCTTCCAGTTTGGCTGCATAATTGCATCTCTTGCATATGTTAGTGTTTTGTGGTAGGAGAGGGTTGTCTGTGTACATGAGTCAGTTGTAACATTGCCTCAGGATACCCAGATTCACCAGCTGGACTGGAGAGTGCACCTGAAGTTGCCCTATGGTCATGCCTGAATAGTTGAACTGTTTGGTTGGTGAGGGATGAATAAAGAGCCTTGCCCTGCTGGGCAATCAGTGTCAGGGTATATTAGTGCTTGCTATTAGGTCTGAGCAAGTGCTGGGCTGTAAGATGCTTTTAGAGTGCTTAGGTTGAGAGTTAGACCAGTTTCAAGGGAAAAACTGAAGAGGAGACTTAGTGGAGCCGGGAATAATTTAAACGTAGCTAACTGGCACAGCCGTTTTTTATAGTAGGGAAATGAAAGAGATAGAAATTAGCCCAAAATGGCCAATAAACTACTAACTTCTGGGCTGGAACCACTCCTCCAGGGACAGATAGGTTGCTCAAAGCTCCCCTCTCTCACAGGTGAACAGAGAAGCTTCCTTCTATCCAAGTAAGGTATGGGCAACTCAGAAACTAGTATCACAGCCCTGAATTCAGCACTAGCCTGAAAACTGGACTATACTAGCTTAGAAAGGTGGGAAACAAGGAATTAGTTTTTTTTTGTTTGTTTTTTTGAAGGCAAAAACAGTAAGAAATACACTTAAAACAGCTTTAAACTACAAACGATCAGAAAAGGCTATCGCACTTTAGTGTGTAGCCTACAACAGTTAAATTATTTAAACAAAAAACAACTTTTTAAAAGTGCAGGCAGTCAAATAAGTACAATATGTGAAAAAGAACAAGCTTTTAAATCACAATAAATGCTGGAGAATCTGTGTTTATGCGGAAAACAGTTAAGTACAGCAAGAAAGTACAGAAAACTGATACTTAATCACTCCAAAGTCTCTCTTCTAAGCTAGAAGGCTTGTATCAGTTTAAGGCCATGTCTGCACACACACGTGTGTGTGTGTGTGTGTGTGTGTGTTTGTGTGTGTGTCTGTGTGTATTTACTGTTTAGCTGTGTTGTACAGGTCTTAGTCTGTTCCCTGTTTTCCCCTCACAAATGGCGAGGTGGGGCTGCGTCCCCCTCCCCCCCGCAGGGAATCTGATGTCACTGATACAGACAGTGACCATGAAGATAGGTGTGTTGAGGCACAGGAAGGATCGTCAAGGGCTGCAGCTGGGTCACCAGTTGACAACCCACACATATCCACACCATCCACGCACACAGTCACACTGCCTCTACACACCGCATCACCATTAGCCCTAGCTGAGGGACAGCCTACGGTTGGCATCGGCAAGGACAGTGTGGTATCTATGGCACGTGTCAGGACACAGCAGCCATAGCCAGATGTCTGGTGGGGTATCACATAGGCAGATGTGCATGGGTGCTCGTACGGGCACTGCTGGGCATCATGCACCTGGCAAACGTGCAACCCCTATTTCAACCACACGCATGTTCCAGACTGTCATGGAGGCACAGGCACGAATGGAATGGTACACCAGGCAGGGTCTAAGGGCGCAGATGGCTCATCACACCTCTGTAACTGACAGCATCCGTGACCTAGCAGGTGCCATCCGTAATTACACCTAGGTCATGGATAGACAGTGGGGGGAGACATTGGAACTTGTCCAAAAAATCATGTCCTTGCGTCAGGACAGGGCGGGATGGTTGAGACGGCCATGTGGATGTATGTCAGCAACACCAGCAGCTGGAGGTTGCCGTGGATGTCCAAATAGTCACAACAGCTCCCATAGTGGCAGTACCAGCCCCAGCAATGTGGGGGGGGGCTGTCCACAACCCGTCAGAGCAGATCATGTGCACGTGGCCTTGGCCAGTCCCAGGAGTGACCTGGATCCAGTGGATGTCTGTCAAACTCGGGGGACAGCACTCGGTCTGGCTCTGTACCTGATACTGCCTGTAGCACCCCTGCCAGGCACAGGTTCCGTGGCAAGAGACGGTGAACTGCAAACCCTGCCAGGTACAGTCTGCAGCTGTCCCACAATTCCCTGTATAGGGCAGCCACATGGAGGAACCATGTGCATGCAGACACACACACACACACATAAACAATGAACCTAGGGCAATCACATACCTGCACACAC